>NW_007734326.1:3020-4105 GCF_000696425.1 Galeopterus variegatus | reverse complement strand
TCCAAGGGTGGCTCTGTCCTGCCCCTCCTTTTATCCACACCTTTCTGGGCACACCTGCACTTCCCTTCCTCCTGAAGACGTTCTAAAACCCTCTATTTTGCTTGGAAAATTCTTTGGTTGACCCGGAATAAGGTGCTCCTGGAGTGACCTTAGTAACACCTCCTGGGGCAACATTCCCACCCCTGACTCACACAACCCCACAAGTTTGATGTTCTCCAACCCCCACCCCCAGCCCTGAGGTGGGAAAGGAGAGGGAAAAGATGGCACATGGGCTCCAGAAAGCACGTGGGCTCCTCTGGCTGCCTCCTGTGCAGCCCCACTGGCAGCAGAGAGGAGGAGATGCTCAGCAGTTCTCAAGGAAGCAGCAGCCCAGAAGACTGGTTCCTTTTCTTTCTTGTCGCTGGGGCCCCTGATGTGCCCTGGGATTGGGTCCTAAACCAACCCAAGAGGAGAAAGATCTACTTGTCAGATCACGAGGCTGGGGCATAGCCGTAGTCTAAGTCAACACTCTTTTGATGGCAAGAACCAAAAACCCATGTAGACCAGTGGAAGGATTTGAAAAGTGGGAACTGATTACAGTGATTCAGTGGAGCTTTGGAGCTCAAGGGGCCCCAGGAGGGCTTGGAGCTAGAAGAGGAAATGCACTGGGTGCCCGCTGCTTCTGTCCAAGCTTCTGTCTGTCCCTGGGCCAAGGCCTCTCCCTGCTTCACAAAGGCCTCCTCTGCAGACAGCCTCTCTGTGTCCAGCATGGCAGAGGGGACTGTCCTGCCAATCTGAGCCTACTTGTCTATCTCCCCAGGTGGTCTGCTATGAGTCCTGTCAGCCTAAAAGAAGAAACTGAGGCAAAAATGTGAAACAAAGTGTTTATAAGTATTAGAGATGTTTGTGGAGTAGATTTTAGCTGCTCTCCTCATACACACAAGTAACGGTGTGAGATGCTGGATGTGCTCCACTACAGCAACTTTTTACTGTCTATATGTATCCTCTAATATTATGTTGCAAACCTCAAATATATACAATAGAATTTTTTTAAGAAAAATAGTTGGGAGGGTCCCCAAAGTACAATTTTGTGTGTGCTGAGGTGA
>NW_007734326.1:647-1770 GCF_000696425.1 Galeopterus variegatus | reverse complement strand
TAGATTTTAGCTGCTCTCCTCATACACACAACAAGTAACGATGTGAGATGCTGGATGTGCTCCACTACAGCAACTTTTTACTGTCTATATGTATCCTCTAACGTTATGTTGCAAACCTCAAATATATACAATAGAATGTTTTAAAGAAAAATAGTTGGGAGGGTCCCCAAAGTACAATTTTGTGTGTGCTGCGGTTAGTGAAGCCAGGGAGGAAAGGTGGGTGGGGCGGGAAGGGGAAGAGGTGCCAGGTGAGCCTCACCACGTGGTGAGGACGGGCACGGCCCAAACAGAGGCACAGAGTGCGTGAGGGTTTCAGCAAAGCGCTTGAGAGTCCCTGTGACCGCTGCTGCAGGCCAGACGAGGGTTTCAGCACAGCTCCCTGGCCATGCGCCAGAGGCCACAGGCGAGCCAGGACCTCAGGCAGCTTTGTCAGAAGTGGTCAAAGTCAGGAGCGCAGTGGCCCAGGCAGACAGAGATGGCTGTGCTCTGCTTCGCTGTGGCAGGGTGAGCTTCTAGAGCTTTCTTTTGGTAAGTTAAAATTTTTATGATTATTCTTAAATAACATATAATAATTGTACATATTTATGGAGTACATTGTGTTTTTTTATTAAGAAACTATCTGATTTTATTACTATTATCAATACCAAACTAGTCTTTAAATCCATGAAAATTTAATTAAGCCTAAAGTTACTTTCACATTTGTCGTATAACTTCGTATAATGTATGCTATACGAAGTTATTACGAGTATCTACCCAGAAATAGAAGGCTCAGTCCCCAATTTGTGTACAATCATAGTAAATACATTTTCTGGCATAAAGACACAGCCCTTGGCATTGAAAACATCCCCAACAGCACGATTGCCTATATAAAATTCCCATTATTGTTGATGTAATAGTGGATTAGTTAATCAAATTAAAATAATTATACAATCTAGGATAAAATAAAATGGAAATAATTTTGTTGATGTAATAGTGGATTAGTTAATCAAATTAAAATAATTATACAATCTAGGGTAAAACAAAATGGAAATAATTGACTCATAAAATACATATTTAAATCACCTTTATTTACAAAATACTATCCTGAGAATTATAGTTCCATTAAGCTCCAATTTGAGCAAAA
>NW_007734326.1:0-247 GCF_000696425.1 Galeopterus variegatus | reverse complement strand
CTAGGGACTGTATCCTTTTTGAAATATCTGCCATCAATTCATCTTGCTCAGAATGTTTAGAATTCTGTTCTTTTAATTCTTTTGCTAGAAAGACTATTTCATCATCAAGTTTAGATTTGGAGCTGCTCAGCTTTTCATAGGTTGCCTCCAAGCTTTGTGCTTCTATTGACTCCTTCTCCAAGGTGGCATCCTTCACAGCTGACCCTAAGCCTTCATACTCCTCTTGAACAACACTAAGTTTGTCAAG
>NW_007734325.1:93480-95035 GCF_000696425.1 Galeopterus variegatus | reverse complement strand
AAATGGTGCAGCCTCTATGGAAAATGGTATGGAGGTTCCTCAAACAATTGCATATAGATCTTCCATATGACCCAGCAATCCCACTGCTGGGATATATACCCAGAGGAATGGAAATCATCAAGTCGAAGATATACCTGTTCCCCAATATTCATTGCAGCACTCTTTACAATAGCCAAGAGTTGGAACCAGCCCAAATGTCCATCACCAGATTAGTGGATACGGAAAATGTGATATATGTACACAATGGAATACTACTCAGCTATAAAAACGAATGAAATGGGGCCGGCCCGGTGGCGCACTGGATAGTGCGCCGCTTGGGAGGTGCGGCGGCGCTCNAGAAAGAGAAATATCACATGTTCTCACTTATTGGTGGGAGCTAAAAATAAATAAATAAATCTACACACACACAAAATAAAAACCGGGGGAAGGGGGAAGAAGACTTAACAACTACAACTCCTTGAAGTTGATACAACAAGCAAACAGAAAGGACATTGTTGGGTGGGAGGGGGGAGAGGGAAGAGTGAGGGCGGTTTCGGTAATGGGCCACAATAATCAACCTCATTGTATATCGACAAAATAAAAAAAAAAAAAAAGAAAGAAAATCAGTGTTGTACCCTGCATGTATGTATAACAAAGAAAAAAAAAAGAAAAGAACAAAGAGATTATGAAACTAAAGGAAATGTTGAAAAAAACATCTGGGAAGGCAAGTCATGCACTTGGGTGACAGGAACAAGAAACAGAGACATGTTTGCCAACAGGAATTAGCCTCCTTCCTTATCCTTCTCTGCCCTCTCTTAGTCTAGGCTTATTCTTTCTTACTCAAACTGGCTTTCTCTACGTAACTCAAAGTATGACTACAGTTAGCTCCCAAGATTTATATCTGAAGAGCAATCATTTAATTGGTTATTGTTCTTAATTCAAGAAATACGAGTAAAAGTATCTGATTGGCCTGGCTTGGGTTTAGTTAGTGACTCTAGCTTGAATCATCTGTGGTAAACATGTCAGAACCAGGTTTTAAAAATGGCAGTTTCTGTGAGATCCACATTGATGAAAAGAGGTTGGAGAAGGCAGCAGGAGGCAATTCCTGCAAGAAAGAATCTGTTGCAGGTGATGTCATCTGTTGTATTTGATACAGAAACAAACCAACCTTAGGATGAGATTTTATGTTGCCATTTGGAAATATTGTAAAGTATCATAGATAAAACGTAGAAAAAATAAATGTGTGTTAAATATTTTCTAAATGAATGGTTACCAGTTTCTGTAATGGAAGTTATCATGTTTAAGGACCGATGCTACACTACCTGTTTTAGAAAAAAAAAATCAGTTCTCAAATGTCAAGGGTTATAGAGAAGGAAATTTATAGTTTCCTATATTGAGAAACTATATCGAGAAATCTAGTTCCTTATATTGAGATCCTATGTTGAGAAGGATCTCAGACATTAAAAGCCCAAGGGATTTCTTTAGTCTAAGAGTCCAAGTGCTAAACTTTTATAAACTCAATACAGCACATGCCAAATAGGCATGGAGATTAGAAGGTTTGTGAACCATAAAGTAA
>NW_007734325.1:78896-92182 GCF_000696425.1 Galeopterus variegatus | reverse complement strand
AAAAAAAAAAACTAAAAGCAACCACCACCACCAACACAAAGCAAATAATTTAAGAAAGAAGAAATAAAAAATTAACTCAAAAATAATAATGAAGAATATTAGGACTGCCCTACTGGGGTTATATAGCAAAATAAATATAACTTAATTTTCAATCCCTACAGTAGCCTGGATTGACTAAGACAGGACCAGACCTCTGCTCTGGCTGGGGAGCTTACTAGCTGCATGAAACTCATACTCATGGTTTTTTTCGATTTTCAATAAAATGAGAAAAACAATGCATCTCTTTTACAGGGTTGTTGTGATGTGCCATTGGATCAATATCAGCTTAAGTGCTTTGTGAAGTAAACTAATATGTTTAGTGCCATAGTTGAGGTGGAAATTAAAGATGCTGTCTTAGGAGTCTGGAAGTAATCCTTAGATAATACCTTATTATGAGGAGTACCTTTGTGGGGTTACCATACCTTAAGATCTTATCATTAATTTAAAGATCGAGAAATGTGATTTTGTTCAAGGCTAGAGATGATCCTCCTTTTAGGAACTAGGCTATGCTTGTTATAACTGACAGATATCACATGCAGAAAACAGAGATATGCTCAGGATCACCTCCATTTCCCATATTTTACTGATATTAAGAAGTGACATCCATGAAGGAAACCACATTTCTAGCAGTATTCAGCATATTCACATGCAGAAAACAGAGATATGCTCAGGATCACCTCCATTTCCCATATTTTACTGATATTAAAAAGTGACATCCATGAAGGAAACCACATTTCTAGCAGTATTCAGCATATTCTTTGCAGTATTTACAGCTGGGAAGCCAAATTATAAGAGTTCGGAGTACTATAAGAAGGTTCTCAACAGACCTTTGTGGAGATATGGGATTCTTTAATCACCTCTTTTTGAGCCTCCATGCTAAACAATGCACCTCCTTTTTACAGTTTGAAAAATATATGTGATTAGCCTGTTATTTCCATAGTACACTCAAAGAAACATCATTCCACCTACTCCAAAAAATTGGGGGGTGTGAGTGGAGGGCTCATTTGGACAAAATGTTTGAGGAACACTCTATTAAATAAAGGAAATGTGTTTCTTCACAGTAGACTTCTCAGAGAGTTTAATATGCCAATGTGAATTATAATTCTCTAAGTGGGAATATATCATGCAATAGTTTATTAAATTTATTTGAAAATGGAACTCTTTTTTCACTAGGTCTATTACAATTTTGGTATTCTGTTAAGCACAGTTGGGAAAGATAATTATGCTAGTAGTGAACCTGTAGGCTTTATACTCTTGTTAAAGATTAACATATAGGAGTTCCTCAGCTACCCATTTACACATGGCAGTGCATTAATAATAATAGCATTATTATCAGTCCATTACTTATTATTTTTCTTAATTTAAATGCCTGAGACTCTTTGCAGTTGTCTCCATTTACCATCAAGAAATATAATTTATTTTTAATAGCACCCTTTGCAATTCTATAATATTCTTCCATAGCAAGTCTCTGTCTCCTCCCACAGGCACTGATCTCATTCACAGGGTATAAAGTTAACTTCAAGTTAAAGCAGCACAAAGCTGATACTTTCAGGCACATTTCAAGTTGCATTATAAAATTAATGTTAGGCTGAGCCACACCAAAATATTTTTCCTGATAGTGATTCCAAGGGGTTTCCAATGGGAAACATATTTTTTTAGTCAAGAATATTAAATATAAAATTTGTATGTATTACAGATGTTCCTACTGCAAATATATATAAAATTCCCCATCCATAACTCAGGTTTGCAGTTTTACCATTTTTACATCAAGTTACAGGTACTTTTGACTGGTTCCTCATTTATAGCCTCGTTGGATGTATTGAGTACATTCATTTACACTACACATAATGAATGACTGTGATCCCATCTGCCTTCTCAGACTAATATATTTTTATTTTGTTTCATCAAATTTCATCTTGTTATTAAGCAATTATATATGTTCTATGGCCAATGATATGTGGGTAGTTAGTAAGAAGGAAATATGTATCAGAGAACTGTGTTATTAACAGAGGAAATTTTGGAAACCAAATTTATTTTATTATGCTTTTTAAAAAATCATTGGCATAGCTAAAACAACACCAGTACAAGAGACACAAATACATTATTTTCATATTTAATATGTGAATATATTTGAAACCTTCTTTTATAACTCCAACAATAGAAAATAGATAAATTATGAAATTTGAACAAATATTGGCAAAGAACAAATGTAATAAAATATGTTCCAGATGCTGAAAGTTATTTTATTGACAGAATTCTCTAAAACTGTTTCCATACACATTGCATTACAGGTCAAATTCTTTGGTCTATCATTTGTTATCACTGTAGAGTTTATTTTCTAATAATATGCAGGGATAAAGAAGGCCAATTAAACTGAAAATAAAATACAGGCTTCCAGCAGACAACGCAGTAAAAACACGCGTATAAAGTGACTGCCAGCTTCTGTTCTGTTTGTGCTTTCTCTTAGGCTTGGAGAAAAACAGCTCATTATAAAGTATAAATAACACTGCCGTAAAACAGGTGAGAAAAATAAAATTCGTATATATTCTAAAGAAAACCTCCTCTTCTTTAATTAGGCATTAAAAATTAAATGGAGTTTTTTATACATTTAGCACAAATTTAAAAATAAACAGCAAAAATAAATTTAAATGTGATTTGTAATTTCATTTAAACAATGTAATATTTTCCTTTTCCTTTGTTTTACTTTGTTAAAAATATTTAATTCACAAGACCTCACAGATAATTGCCACAGTCGGCTCCAATTTGTCTCTAAACTACCTCTTTCAGGCCATTTCCTCATGCAAATTGAAGGGTGGCATGAATATCATTAGATAGTCAAAGTCATAAAAACAGATATATTTACCTTCCTTTCTATCCAGTTTCTTTTAAAATGTGTAATATTGGTAATTTGGAGGAAAAAACATTTGGTTTTAACCAGGAAAAATGTCTAAAATCTATATTTAATTCTTTTGTGGCTACTGGATTGCTTTCATTTTCTTTAAAAAGTTTTTAAATAATAAATCATACATCAAATTTTCTATGTGTTTTAATGGACACATCCATATTTGAAGTGTTTCTTAATTCCCTGTCAACATGCTCACTACTCTGACAATTACTTTTCTCGGTTAAGGAGCATCTTCAATTTGGAGGTTAGCTAATATTTAAGTGACCTCGAATAGCAAGTGCCCCAATGTCATTAAGAGCTTAGTTTGAGGACAGAGGTAATTTGAGTCAGTTCATTGCAAATTTCTGAGAGTGAATTTTAAATTTAAGGTAACTTGCTCTCAAAATTCTCTTCGTTGAAACTCATACCTATGATTTATTTTTAAATCAGTCTCTCATAACAAATTACAAAAAAGAGAATTGTTCAATAAAGTAAGCTTCACCTTGTCCAAAAAATCAAATACGTGAAAATTATGATAAAGATTACTTTCAGTTTTTAAAGACAAACCCTATGAATTTTGGTAATAGTGATTTTTAAAATGATACTAATTTAATTTTTGTTTCATTTTTTTCAAGTAAAGAACTAATTCTACTGATCAATTCAATAGTCAAGTATTTACTGACCACATACTTTAGAAAATCTACTGTTGGATTATGCAAAAGGAGGGAGTGAGCACAGAGATAAGATTGATCATTAACTCTTTAAGAGATAAAAATGTTTAAACAGTTAACTAACATTAGAATCAGAATACGATATATTTTATTAGAAATACAAATATAGTGTTTTGGAAATATGGAGTAGAGAGAAATGTTATTTCTGACTAGGATGTTAAAGATGGCATTCTTTGGGCTGGGCCTTGAATAATGGGCAAATATATTGAAAAGAGATGGGAGGGAAGATTAGCCCAAGCAAATAAAATGCATGAATTGGGAAATTTAGATGCAAAACATAGAGCTTTCCTGAGAAGAAACACTGGCAGTACAGTTCAGTGGAAGTATGAGGTGGGTGATGATAAAGAGAACAAAAAACCTGAAAAACAAAGAATTGCATGAGACACAGAGTGCTGAAAATTACTCTAAAAGAGAGAGATGGGCCACACTGGAAGAGATTGTTTTATAGCATTTTATCTCATTTAAATAAAACATAATTATTTATATATTTGAAATCATATATTATGTAAAAAATATGAGAAGGAAACACACTGAGCTTCGGATTGAACACTTTCCAAAGTTAAATATGCGTAGTATAAGCACTATCACAACTAATTTTGAATGCTCAGTTCTTTTATTTTTAATCAAATTATGAGATCATTTTTTAAGATTAATGTTAAAACAGGGATTACATTTGCGATTGAATTTGTTTCCATTGCCATATAATAGTCTAACAGTGACTATAGGTGTTTACATAGCAACTCCATGGAAGCCACTCAGAACACTTCCTTCTGGTTGGTGTTTGAGAATATACATGTAATATCACTGTGTGAGATTTACTCAAGAAAATCCCTCTAAGACAAAAATTTTTTTAAAGCCCCATGTCACATTATATGTTCTAATTAATATACATGTGTGTTAGTCCTTTTGTGTTGCTTATAACAAAATACCTAGAACTGGGTAATTTATAACAAAATGAAATTTATTGCTTATAGTTTCAGAGGCTGGGAAGTCCAAAGTCCAAGGAACACGTCTGGTGAGGGTTTTCTTTTGTGGTGGCTTTACAGCAATGCAGGGGTCTCACGTGGCAGAAAATGGTGGAGCAGAGAGAGCTTCTAGTGCACTGTCCTTTTTAAAGCCTTCAGAACCATGCCCATGACCACCATTTTTAATCCATTCACTAGGCACAGTCCTCAGAATCTAATCACCTCTTCAAGGCCCCACCTTTCAATTACCATAATAGGATTTTCCACCCTCAACAGTTGCAGTGGGAACACAGTCCTCAGAATCTAATCACCTCTTCAAGGCCCCACCTTTCAATTACCATAATAGGATTTTCCACCCTCAACAGTTGCAGTGGGAATTAAGCTTCTAATGTGTAGACTTTGGGGGATACATTCAATCAACCCACAGCAGCTTGGCATCCTGAATTCCAGAGAATTCTGTCTCTACAGAATTAGGGTGCTTAGGGCGTTCTTTAGGCCTCATCCTGCCTGAAAACGCTCTCACTTTGAAGGTCTCAAAATCCAATATTCCATTTTTTTGACAATAAACACATTTTAACATTTCTCATTTTTCTTAATTGCTATTGAAAATCATTAATTTATCATCATTTTGCATTTCTTTGATTCTGTGCTATTTGGGCAGTCCAACACTGTTGTTCTTTACTTGTTAACACCCAAAGAGAAAAATAGTGGTCAACCATTTGAGGGACACCACTTTTTGCTACTTTAGAATGCCACATTCTTAAAACTCTCTGCCATTCCTGTTTAGCAAATCTTCACTTTTGAGTCTCTCTCACTGTTAATCCTGCCTGTTTCTGTTCATAGATACATATGTTACAAAATCACACAAATTAGAGCAAGTAAACAGGTGATCAAGTAATTCAGTGTCTAAATCAGAGACACTTTTATTTTTAAAAGTGAAAGAGGATACTATGAAACTGACATAAACCATCCTTATCTTAAGAAACCAGGGTGTGTCATTATCCTAACAAAAATACCTGTGTTTTCTCATCAGAATGTTTTAAGTTCTGCTTGAAATTGCTCATTCATTCATTTCTTTTTCTTTTCTTTTATCTTTTTCTTTTTTTTTTTTTTTTTTTTTTTTTTTTTTTTTTTTGCTTGTTCCTTATAAGGCATTTCCTGTGTTAGCTTTGAGCCTCTTCATGTGCCTTCAGAAACGAAATCCTTCACTCCAATCCCAAATTTAATTCAACTGGAATCCATTACATTCTCCTTTTGTAGGAAGATTGAGACCTCAGCACCTTCAAATGTCTCTCTAATGTAGTAGTCATTTTCCTTTAGCCTGACTTTAAACAAAATTTAAAAGTGCTTCAATTCCTAGTCTTCAACATTCCACCTATTCTTTCTTTCTCCAAAACATTTTTATATCATTTTTTTTTTTCTATTTCTAATACTCTCTTGTTATACTATCTCATTGTTTGTTTTGGGGGGGGGGCTGTAGAGGGTGGCCCCATCATATTCTCTGGGATTTCCTCTTACACTGATCACAACTTACCTGAATGTATGAAATACCTCTTCCCAGCCCACAGACCTAGTCATCTTCCACAAATTTCTCCTTGGTTTTATATATGCCTTTCTATATGGGGTTTGTTTATCCACCATGCCGGATTCAAGTATGCCTTATGCAACTGCCACTCCCCTACCCCTTCACACAGATGTGCTGGTCAATGGATAAATATCTGAATTTTGCAATTATACCTCAATGTTAGAAAGTCAAAGCTGAATTTGCTTTTGGCATTGAGCCTACAAATTTAACTATTTGAGTTTAAAAATCCACCACATTTCCTTATGTACTCATCGTCATGAAACCATGGATTAATCTTAAATGTTCCTCTTTTCAGTGTCTCCAGATAAAATTACTCACCAAGTCTGCAAGCCGTTCTTCCACCATTCCTCACACTAACCACCAAGTGGTGCATTATTACTGATACTCTGTCATTTAGCCCTGCTCAGCGCTCCTGCCAGATTAATCTTCTTGAAGCTTAACTCCAATCATTTCAAGCCATTGAGCTATTTAAAAACTTTTTATGTTTCTTTTTTTATTTGCTTTTCTCTCCCAGTATTCCAAAGCAGGACACCACACGTTAGCCAGATGGGACAGATGGCATGCTGTTTCCTAAATGTTACCAGCATGTTCATCTTCTCATCCTCCATGGACCTCCCCTGTTGAAATTCCACATTCTTAAGGCCTTTATCATAGTCATTCTCTTCCATGAGAAATGGGCTACTCTCTCACCAGATGTGAAATCTCCTTGCTTTCATTCCCAGAGGTATCCTGATTTCACTTATTTTATTCCATCTCATAAACACTATTTGTGTACTTGTTTCTCTTCCTCATAGACTATTGTTTTCTAAAGGATAGGGCATGTTTACTCATTGCTTGAACGCCCGAACACCATGCTTGCTAATATCAGTAATCATTAATTACTTGTTAAAATGATTGTATAAATGTGACTATTTGAATATTGTAGAGTTATTTGTGTACTTGTAATGCAAAAATATTATGAGATCTCTCTGAAGACAAAGTTGTTTCCAATAGTCAGTTAGAAAGTATCATTATTACCTAATAAATAGTTGAACTGACTGATACATGAAGAAAGTAAAGGATTTATTCATAGGAAACCCCTAGTCTCTGACAGAGCTGGGAGAAGATACCAGGTCCTTTATAATCCTCTTTTCCTGTTCATTTTAAATAGAGCCCTCTATATGCATGCAAAGTCCTGAAATCATTTATTAAATAGATTCAATCTCTCATTTTCCTTAAATCATCACTGATTTGAGCTCACTGTTTTCTCAATTTAGGCCTAAGAAAATTATGGCCAGATATTCATTCTCTAATGAACCTAAAAGTGAACTATATTTCATTGCTTGTAGGATGGTATGGGAAATCTGAGAGTCACCAAGAAGGGAATTCGACTTGAAGGTATATCTGAGTTTCTACTTCCATTGTATGTGAAAGAAATTCATTCCCGAAAGGTATGTGATACTGGCTTTGGCTTACTGTAAAAGATAATTTAGAGGTTATGTTTTAGCTTGAAAGAGGAGGATCCAATCCCTTTACCTTTTCATTATGTATTTAGTTTCCTTAAGCTAAAGACCTATGTGAAGAAATCAAAGCAGTGAAACAGTGGAAAAACAGTGGAGAAGGTTAGTTTCAAATGAACAATCAGAGAACCATTTTGATCTAAACTGCAGTGTTGCTTTTGTTAGATTATAAAATTTGCCCCTCTATTTTCATTGGATGTTAAATATACACAGCTATAGTTATTCCAAAAGTGGCATTTCATATGTCTTGAATAATTTTTGAAAAAAGCACTGATTCGAATTAGTGATTTTAATTCAATATATTGTACATCTTTTTCAGTTTTAAAGGACATACATTTTCTAAAAATGATTACAAACTTTAAATTTAGAAATTAAATTTATTTCTGGATGTACAGTATTTAAAACAGCCAGAATATTTATTCTTCAAATGTGTGTGTGTGTGTGTGTGTGTGTGTGTGTGTGTGTGTGTGTGTATGCTATATGTGTTTTATCACTAAAACAGCCAGAATATTTATTCTTCAAATGTGTGTGTGTGTGTGTGTGTGTGTGTGTGTGTATGCTATATGTGTTTTATCACTTAGCAGCATGCTTAAAAATCAAAAGATTGTAGTTCAGTCATTGTTTGTTTTGGCTTAAATATCACTTCTCAGAATGTAGTAAATATCATCACAATCTTACTGAGATCTTTGAAATGTGTTAGACATTCCCTTGAGATGAGTGCCTATGTGTGGAAATAAATTTAAGACAGAACTAATGGGAAGGTTATTTAATACAAGTTCAAAAAATATCCTTATTTCATAAATATGAACGTCTATTTTAGACTAAAATAATGTTTTAATGTTACCAATATAATAATTAGTAAATGGGCTGTACAGTAAGTCATAATTTGAATAATTTGCTTCCAAGCTATTTTTTTCTCTAAATATCAAAGTGGAAACAAAACAAAGGATTGTTTTTCATAAAACTTTTAATTAGGATAATTATGTTAACTTTAAATATTTTTTTTATGTGCAAACTGACACATCTTTATTAATACACTACTGACTGCTTACTGGGTACTAGAAATTTTATTTTGACACTCCTTTACTTTTGAGATTTTGGTCAGATGAGTAACACAGTAGCAACCTGACCTTAGCTAACTAAACTCGAAAAATTGATTAAACTTAAAAAGTTTGATGTTTTTGCTTCATTTTGTTTTTATGAAAACTGAAGAGATAGCATGTTACTTATATTACCAGTAACCTTTTCTCGGTTGGGAGTCGTTACCATTAACAGTAATTTACTGAGTTCTTGTGTTTGGCACTACTAAGCAGTTTAAGATTTCAAGAAATGAAAACTTTTACATGGAAGTGAAAAAATTGTTTAACATAAGAATGAGCTGAGAGTAATCATAGGCACAAACGTTGTTGAAAATGTACCCTATTGATATGTCCAGGGACAGCAAAGATGACTTATCTGTGAAGCCATTTAGACAACTTAAATTTGGTAAAGCCCTCTGCCAGTAGGTGGTCATAGAATTTATCTTCTTGGCCAGGGCATTTTTGAGAGTATAACAACAGGTGTAAACTAAGATTCTCCTAGAAGCTTGGAAGTGTGTTGTTTCCACCCATGGACCAATTAAATAATTTCAATTCCAGTATCTTCACAGCAAAGCCAAGAAGTCTTGAGATCTTAGGACTCCTGTGTTAGCAAGAGGTATGAGGAATGCTCCACTGTCCCCCTCATGTAAATTTCACTTGACTTGCAAGCTATGATGCTAGCTCAGTTCTCCATGACAACCAGTCCTGCACCTTGTGTGTACAATTTTTTTTATAGAGTTCAGATACAAACCATGGGGCACAGCAAAGATCTTTCCTGGTTACACAACATGCCTCCTTCTCTGTCTCTCTCAGGTACCATGGCAAATCTCTATGCAAGTTTCTTTTTCCCATACAAACCAGTTCATAAAAAGAAATATCTGAAAACTTCCATATCATTTTATTAACATCATTATTGTATTATCATTTTACATTTAAATGTTTAAAGTAGGTGAAATTTAGGATTTTACAGTACTCTTTATTCAATGTAACCACAAATCATCCCAAAATCTTTACACTCTGGAAAAGAAAACATCCTGTTAACATTTGGTGAACATCATTGCAGTTATGTAATTATATATCTGCACAAATAAGAAGATACAGAGAGTACATGTGATGTACATAGACAGATGTGTATGGTATTTAAAGTTATATTATTCATAATTTAATAGGAAAAGTAATGTGAAATAAATTAGAAAACTACTGAACTTAAATATTTATTTACCACAAAAGTTTTTTGTTTTTGTTTTTTTTAAAAAATAAACTTGTCTTTATATCTAAGAATAACAGATTACAAGTACCATTAAGAAGCTGGGTGCATTAGCACCACGTTGTAATTTCAGACAGAGTTCATTAACTCCCTGCAGTATAATTTGAGGTGATTAGCTCCCTCTTCACTTTGTCCTCACTCCTATTCATTATCAGTTTTTTAAAATTACATTACTTTAACTTTGTCAGAATTCATAATATTTACATTCTGTTCTGTAACTTTAATTGCCTTGGAACTTTGGTCTTAATTCTACATAGTTGAGGGGTCTTCTAAAAGTTCATGGATAGATTCATATTATTTTATTTTTATTTTTTACTTTTATTGATGCTGGGAAATTTATTACAGTGATATAAAAATAGTTCATTATCAAAAGATTGATTTAAAAAACCCAGTGATATCAGAAAGAGAAAATAAAACATCTTTCAGACTTAGTCAAGTCAGTTACACTTTCACAAATTCATTATTATTCAGCAAATGCAATTTCTATTCAGAAATAAAGCAATTAAAATAGCTTTTTTCATAGTTTTTGAATACATCATTTCAAAACTGTCAGTCTTCTTAAAATAGGTGTAATTGTNTTTTGTTTTTATGAAAACTGAAGAGATAGCATGTTACTTATATTACCAGTAACCTTTTCTCTGTTGGGAGTCGTTACCATTAACAGTAATTTACTGAGTTCTTGTGTTTAGCACTACTAAGCAGTTTAAGATTTCAAGAAATGAAAACTTTTACATGGAAGTGAAAAAATTGTTTAACATAAGAATGAGGTGAGAGTAATCATAGGCACAAACGTTGTTGAAAATGTACCCTATTGATATGTCCAGGGACAGCAAAGATGACTTATCTGTGAAGCCATTTAGACAACTTAAATTTGGTAAAGCCCTCTGCCAGCAGGTGGTCATAGAATTTATCTTCTCGGCCAGGGCATTTTTGAGAGTATAACAACAGGTGTAAACTAAGATTCTCCTAGAAGCTTGGATGTGTGTTGCTTCCACCTATGGACCAATTAAGAAAGAGTCCACTAACTACAGCATTAAAGGGTGGGGTGGTGGTTATTGGGCTTCCTAACCTTTATTCCCGGGAGAGCTTCCCTCAAGTTCACAAGCATTTCCAAAACCTACTGTATTGAGTGAAGACTGTCTGCTCCCTTTCACATTCCCAGCCGTGTTGCATGTCTTTCCTGTCTCCTCTCTTCACTGTTTGCCAAAGCAGAGGCAGGGCAGAACAGCAGGAGGCGGACAGGAAATCTGGTTTGGGAACAGAAATAGAAGGAGTTCATTTACTGCTTGGAAAAATTCTCTATACATACACCACCAACATAAATATTTGAAATAAAGAGAAAAACATATTTTATAAGCACTTCCCACATTATGATTTGCTTGTCCATGAATTCCTGCAGTTGTTATTCTCTGGCATAAAGCGTGTTCACTGTTTTAAAAAGACAGCCACAACTTCTCTGAGCTTTATTTTTCTCATTAATAAAGTGAGTTTGGTACAAACTTACCAAAATGCTTAACTCTTAGGTTAAGAAAGAACACAAAAACTTCAGTAATCGTTGTAGAAATTAGATTTTAATTGAAAACATTTCAGCTAGACGTTTCGATCTTTCCACCCATTTTCATGTATTCAAATAATTTTTATGATAAAATTACAAAGTTTCTGTAGCTTTAAAGTAAGAAAGTCTATTAAGTTCAAAGTGCACTTATAAAGATTAAATTAAGCTAAGAAAAATACCACTGTGTTCAACAATTTTGATTTGCCTGTGTGTGTTTTACCTCCATTAATACCAGCCTGTTATCTTCCTTTTATTTAGCCACTCTGACATACAGAATTTTCTTATTTAAAGTTATTTTCTGGTTATGTAAGTATTTAATCCTACACATGGAAAGGTAATAGAGAGATTTCCATAGGGTAGAAAACACAGTTGCACATAAACAAACATCTCATCAGCTAACCTGATAAACTATGGGCTGGATCTATTCTACAAGCTAACTGGCCCTCCCCCTGCCCCCCTCCATATCTATAGATATTTGAAGTTCTATGATTATCCATACCTGTTTACTCTCTTCTTCATGCTTTTCAAAAATCACCTTTTCTAAGTTGGTCCAGCAAAACAGTACATGAATATCTTAGACTACAATGCATCTTTCAAATTTAACATTATTTTCAGGGAAGAATTACTCACTGAATATATGTGAAGGTGAATATATAGTTTTCTTCAGACAGGAAAAATACAAAGGATATGGAATTAAGGATATCTGTCACAAATAATAACAATGGTAACATTCTGAATCATCTTCAAGGCACATGGTTTAACATTAGGGCAAAATCTTTAAAATATTAGTAAATCAGGACATGTAATTATCAGACTTTTAAAAATATATTATTGGGATATGTTTCCTAAGGTTACATGAGTCCAGGGTATTAATGTGGTTAAATGACATGGCATTTCACTGATTCTTACCAGCAAAATTTGCATCATGCAGTTTTCTAAAACCTCATTCAGTATTACCAAATTTCATCTGAGACTAGCTTAACAGCCCTGTTTTTTGTTTTTTGGTCGTTTTTCCCTGCCAAGGATCCTTAGTTAGTTAGATGGTACCTCACCACTGCTACTGATCCCAGCAAATAAACTGATAATTTTGTCAAACTACTACCAGATAATTTCAATTCCAGTATCTTCACAGCAAAGCCAAGAAGTCTTGAGATCTTAGGACTCCTGTGTTAGCAAGAGGTATGAGGAATGCTCCACTGTCCCCCTCATGTAAATTTCACTTGACTTGCAAGCTATGATGCTAGCTCAGTTCTCCATGACAACCAGTCCTGCACCTTGTGTGTACAATTTTTTTTATAGAGTTCAGATACAAACCATGGGGCACAGCAAAGATCTTTCCTGGTTACACAACATGCCTCCTTCTCTGTCTCTCTCAGGTACCATGGCAAATCTCTATGCAAGTTTCTTTTTCCCATACAAACCAGTTCATAAAAAGAAATATCTGAAAACTTCCATATCATTTTATTAACATCATTATTGTATTATCATTTTACATTTAAATGTTTAAAGTAGGTGAAATTTAGGATTTTACAGTACTCTTTATTCAATGTAACCACAAATCATCCCAAAATCTTTACACTCTGGAAAAGAAAACATCCTGTTAACATTTGGTGAACATCATTGCAGTTATGTAATTATATATCTGCACAAATAAGAAGATACAGAGAGTACATGTGATGTAC
>NW_007734325.1:68898-78330 GCF_000696425.1 Galeopterus variegatus | reverse complement strand
TAGTTGAGGGGTCTTCTAAAAGTTCATGGATAGATTCATATTATTTTATTTTTATTTTTTATTTTTATTGACGCTGGGAAATTTATTACAGTGATATAAAAATAGTTCATTATGAAAAGATCGATTTAAAAAACCCAGTGATATTAGAAAGAGAAAAAAAAAACATCTTTCAGTCTTAGTCAAGTCAGTTACACTTTCACAAATTCATTATTATTCAGCAAATGCAATTTCTATTCAGAAATAAAGCAATTAAAATAGCTTTCTTCATAGTTTTTGAATACATCATTTCAAAACTGTCAGTCTTCTTAAAATAGGTGTAATTGTTTAAATAATGCTGTTAAAAGAAGTGAGTAATTAGGCATTAAGAAAAGCTGTAGAGCACAATGGTTTATAGATGGATCCCTGAGCCCAGGCTGCGTGGCTTCAAAACCACTGTGACTTAAGACCTCTGATGTTGGTCAATTCATTTCACCTCTTTGTGTCTCTCTTTTCCCATCTGTAAATTGCAAATAATAGAGTTGTTATGAGGATTAGTATGTTTACATAAATGTACATGGTACACAGTTAACACAAAGAGTTCGTTAAGCAAATAATTAGCAACATTTTAAAGGTCTAAAATAAGTAACCAACCAGGCTTTTGTGAGTCAAAGGCCATGTTGTTCATTCTCCCAGGCACAGGACCTGGTATTTTTCAGTCTCAAGTACCCTTGGGTAAATAAGTGTGGTAAGAGCTGGGCCAATGTTCTCATTCTGGTCCACAATTTGCAATTAATGCATTGTATTCAGATCTCCCCACAAAAAACATTTTATCCTAATGGAGAGATCAACTTCTACAATAGCCAGAGGGAAAGAGAAAATAGTAAGTAACAATATAAAAATGCTGTAAGTATTGTTCATAGGCAAACATGAGTAATCATAAAATCAATATCGACACATATGAAACAATGATATGACAATATGAAAACACTCCATTCATAAAGTACATTAAAAATCCTGATGACAGCAATAAGAAGAAAGCCTGTGGTTCCTAATAACTGTAAATACATTCTCACATTTAAATTCTATATCTCAGTAAAGGTAGTTCCTAAGACCAAACACTTTTTTTTTCTTTTTCTTTTTCTTTTTTTTGTCCTTTTTGAGACTGGCCGCACCGCGCTCAGCCAGTGAGCGCACCAGCCATCCCTATGTAGGATCCGAACGCACGCTCCTGCGCTCTCAGCTCCGCACTCCCCGAGTGCGCCACGGGCTCGGCCCTAAGACCAAACATTTTAACGGGATGGAAGGCAACCAGAGCAACAACTGACATGAAAATGCAACCATCTGGTTCATAGTTCAGAGATCTAATACTTCAAAATTAATATCAGATCTATTCTGTCGTCAAATAAAAACAAATCTGGACTTCAAGACTTCATTTAAAAAAGACTATTACAATAGGGGGAAAACTCCAAACATAAGATCTGCAGCATCTCAAAATCAAACAGAAAAATGTTATTCTTTTATAGGGAGGGATAAGCAGGCTAGCAGGAACCTTTGTGGAAAATTGGGCAAATGAGTTGAGAGTTCGCAGAGAACCTGATCAGGCTGTGGTCAGCTGGTTCTCGGGAGGTTCTGCATTTAGGACTTGCTCAGACTTAGGGCAAGCGAAGTTCTGGGCATATGCTGTGATATGCTGTGACTCAGCGATTGTTGTGACTCTCCCAGAGAAGGTTAGAGTATTTTGCCATCATTTCTTCTGGGCCAGGTAGACTTGTAAAAGGTGAGTCTGGGGGATTGTCGCCCACCAAGCTTGGGCACAGGAGGAGGAGTGGCAGGGGCGATGGTGCCTGGGGTTCCTGCAGGCCGGGGACGGGGTCATGGTGCGGGTGGGACATGCGAGAAAGAGCAGAATGGGAAGGGCCTGGCCACCCTGTCCTCCTCCCTGCAGATGCTCTCACTGCCCCAGGCCGCCCAGAGCTGCACCCGCCCCCATCAATTATCCATGTTATCTTCTATTTTTCCACAAACTTCTTGAAGTACCCAGGTAGGTGGCTGCAGTCCTCATCACCATCCCTCCCCGCAGCTCCCCTCCCCTCCATCTTTCTTTTCCTTCCTTCCCTCCCTCTCTCCTTTCTTTACTTTCTTCCTTCCAGCTGCCAATAGCCCCCAATACCATAATTTAATAGTCCATTTTTTCCCATATTGATTTAAAATATGACCTTTCTAATCCACTGTGTTCTCAAATGTACTTGCTTTATTCACAGTCTTCTTACTCTTTGTACTGATATGCTTGCAAAAACCCCAAACTTTAGCTATAAGGAAGGTTTTATAATTAGTATAGCTAATTCTTTGTTATTATTCTTTTTCAAAAGCTAAATGCCTAATCATTTTCTCTTCCAAATGAACTTACTAATCAGCTGTCAAGTTTTCTAATAATTTCTGTTGGGAACTTAATTATGGTTACATTTAATTTGTGGAGAATGACAACTTTATAATAGTGAGTGTTCCTATCTAGAAACATGGCTTTTCTATCATTTTTTTTTTTCAGGACTTCCTTTCTGGTGTTCGAGAACATTCCTAACAATCTTCTTCTTATAAACATTACAAATTTCTCATTAATTATTAGTGGTTCTTATTGAGTATGTGCATGGGATTTACATTCATTTTTTTTTATCGGCCTTTGTGCTTGCGTAGAAAAGCTAGTCTGGTGTAGTGAATGTAATCTGGCCATTTTCTTGAAATTTTGTTATTTCTATTATATTTCGGATCATTTTCTTGGCTAATCAGACATAATGATTTTTAAGAACAACTAACATTCAGCATATACTAGAGCTCTGGAGTGTAATTTCTGGTTTCAGATCCTGGCTCTGTCACTTAACAGTTGTGACTTATAACCTTAGTTTTTTCATCTGCAAAGTGAAGTTCATAGTAGCCCCAAACATTTTAGGGACCACCCTGGTATGGTTTTTATTAGAAGAGATAATAGTGGTAAAACCCTTACCGCGATGACACAACCAAGAAATATTATTGCTTACTGTTTTTACTGAGAGCCAGAAATTGTACTAAATGCTTTTCATATTTTAATTCATTTAATCCTTACTATGTAATGAGCATTATTGTCAAGGAGAATATATTTTGAAAGCAGAGGTGAAGGATTTAACCACAGGTTGTATATGGGATGTGAGAGTAAAAGAAAATCTAACAAGATGCCCATATTTTTTGGTCTGCCAGTTGTCACTAACCAGTGGGGAAAAGTTAGAAATGTGGGAGTAGGAGAAGATTAGGAGCACAGTTTTTGAGTTGTTAATTTTGTCTATTAGATGAGAAGACAGGTGGATATATTAGTCTGGATTTGAAGTTGGAGGTACAAGCTAGATGCATAAATCTATATAAATTTATGTTTCTAGCCTACAAGTATAAATATACATGAGATGAGGCAGGAATACCAAGGATGGCAGTGAAAATAGAAAATGTAAGAAGTCTATGGGATGAGTCCTGGAGCATTCTTAGTTGAGGAGCTTGGAAAGAAGTGAAAGAGCCAACTGCAGACTAAGAAGGAAAGTGAGTGAGAGAGAAAGAAAACCAGAAGAGTACGATGTCCTGAAAGCAGAGAAAAGAATGTGTGTCCAGGTTGAAAGAGTGAACAGCTCTTTTTGATATTTCAAGTAACATGGAGACTAAAAATTTATCCTTCTGTTATTAGCTTGATTATAGTTTAGTCTGAAATATTGTTTTTTCCCAACATATGTAGATATCTATCAAGATGATTTGTATCATTTTCCTTACTTAATATATTGAGTGAATTCCATGAAATGATATCTGAATGCTGAAGCATCCTTTTATTACAAGAAAGGACAAACTTTCTTGTTCAGAGGTAGCAATCTTTTAATAAAGGTGCATTAACCTTACTAATATTTTGTTTGGGGTATTTGCGCATTTGCTCAATTTTACTGTTTTTTTTCCTACATGCATTTTGTTTTGTTTAATTTACTTAGTTTTTCTTTAATATTTTACCAGCCTCACAGAATTCACTGGGAGGCTCTAATATTTTTCCTATGCACTAAATCCATTTTAATAACATAGGATTACTTGTTCTTAAAGGAACGGTTAAATTCCACCATGAAATTGTCTTGTCATTGTGACTCTTCAGGGGCAGTCTACGACTAACTTTCTAATTTTTTCTATGTGGATCAGTCTCTAATATTCAACCTTATGATGACTCATTTTTATTAATTTTTATTTCCATATAAAATTATCCATTTTCTACGGACATATCCTTTAATCCCTACTGCTGCTTCTTTGTGTTTTTCCTTCATTTTTATTTAAACATTCTGAACCATAAATTATCTTTCTATTTTTTTTACTTAGAACAAGTTTTGGGTTTAATGGATTAAATCTTTCATCAACTTTTATTTTATATTTTAAAATTCTTTTCTGTTTTTTTTTTAATTTACCCATTGTCATTTTCCTGGTTTATTGAATCAAATGCTTGAGTAGTTTATTTTCAATATTTTCTGTTTCTAGTAAATGTATCTAAGGCCGTGAATTTTATATTGACTGTTTAGACCACATCTCATGTGTCCGATAATATCTGAAAGTTTTTCATTTATAAATAGTTTCTAATTTTCACTTTGATTTTCTTCTAATTCAAAAGCAGTTCCAAAAAATAGCTTAGTCTTTTTAAATTTTGTATGGATTAAATTTGCTTAGACAGCCTTTTTGTCTTTATTACTTTGTATTAGTATACACTTTTCATTAGCTTCATAGAACTCTTCAGAGTTTTTAATTATGTTAATTTGTCATTTAACTATAGCACTGAACTATAGAAATAACCATAATCTCCATGAGTCCAGGGACCATGTCCATTTCCATCACCAAAATATGATCCAGCAGCTAATCTATAGTAGGCTATGAAAATTTACATTTCTTGTTTTTATGACTTCTACATAATGTAATTCATTAAGCTTTAATTTGAAGGGATTTAATTTGATTTTAACAACAGCCCTGTGAGGGAGGCAATGTAGATAATTTCATTCCAATTTTGTAGATGAGTCACTTTGAGACAGGAAGTTTAAGGGGTATGTCAAAAGTCTGATGACTCCAAGGACAGCCAGACCAAATCTCAAGTCACTGCTTCTTCCTTCACGTACCTCATCTGTGCAAAAGTGGCTTCTACATTTTCTCCCCTGTAAACAGGCTATCTTAATTAATTCATAGCAAATATTTACATTCTCTCTGACAGCGTTAGAAATAATGGGTCTTTAATTTTTGCAGTTTTGAAGAACCTAGCCCTCTTCAGTTACATTTACCAGACATCTACAAATAATTCATCTAAGCCACACTACTGCAGCTGTGTGTACAGTTGCTGGTTAAGAGACATCAGTAAAGAATACAAAAAAGATCGCACTCATTTATACAACAAAATGCTTTTCAACATCTTTAAGATCAAACAGCTTTAGTTGGATCTACTAAAAACTGAGAAAAAAATGTTTAAATATAAACATCAGCAAATATTTATATGAAATTTTTGGTGACTCACAGGTGCCCTTGAACCAACCCATGTGCCCACTGGTATAAACTCTCAAACCCCCCACGTATCTGCTGATTATAGTTTAAAAACCTTTAACATTAAATTTTGCACCGTACAAAGCATTTTTATACATATTACCATACTTAATCTATACTGCTATACATGAAGAGATATTGTCTTCATTTGTATATGTCAACTCAGCTGCCTCAGATCATGCAACATAAAAGTCTAAGACAAGGATGCTTCAAAAAGTTTGTGGAAAAAAAGAATTAAAAGATAATAAAGCACCACTTATTGAAGAGTCTTTTCCCCAATGTAGATTTTTGCTGCCTTTGTCCAATATCAGATGGCTGTAAGCCTGAGAGGTGTTTCTGGGTTCTCAGTTCTGCTCCACTGGTTTATCGATACTCAGAAGAATGAAATTAGATATGCACCTCTCACCATATACTAAAGTCAACTCAAAATGGATTAAAAACTTAAGTATAAGACTTGAAACTGTAAAGTTACTAAGGAGAAATATAGGTGAAACTCTTCAGGAACTAGGTCTGGGCACAGACTTTATGAACATGAGCCCCAAAGCACAAGCAACAGAAGAAAAAATAAACAAATGGGACTGTATCAAACTAAAAATCTTCTGCACAGTAAAGGAAACAATCAACAGAGTGAAATGACAACCTACAGAGAGGAAGAAAACTTTTACTAACAATGCATCTGACAAGGGATTAATATCAATAATATACAAGGAACTCAAGCAATTCCACAGTAAAAAAAAAAAAAAATAACCCTGTTAAAAAATGGGCAAAGGAGCTGAATAGACATTTTTTTCAAAGGAAAACATACAAATGGCCAATAGGTCCATGAAAAAATGCTGAACATCACTAGTCATCAGGGAAATGCAAATTAAAACCACATTGAGATATCACCTGGCTATAATCAAAAAGATGGTGAATAACAAATGCTGGCGAGTGTATGGAGAGAAGGGAACACTACTGCACTGTTGGTGGGACAACCACTATGGAAAACAGTATGGAGGTTTCTCAGACAACTACAGATAGATCTTCCATATGATCCAGTAATCCCACTTCTGGGTGCATACCCAGAGGAATGGAAATCATCATGTCAAAGGGATACCTGCATTCCCACGTTCATCACAGCCAAGATATGGAACCAACCTAAATGTCCATTGATGGAAGATTGGGCAAGGAAACTGTGGTATATATACACCATGGAATACTACTCTGCCATAATAAAGAACAAAATTCTCCCATTGCAACAACATGGATGAGGCTGGAGAAACTTATGTGGAATGAAATAAGCAAAGCACAGAGGGATAAATACCACATGTGCTCACTCATACGTGGGAGATAAGAGAGAAAGAAGGAATGAAAGAACAACCACAGTGGTGTGTTGGATTTACGGAAGGAGACAACATACATTGGGATACAAAGTAGAGGGGGGGAAAGGGTGATGGTGAGAGAGGTTTGGGATAACTGGGTGGGGGACATGGGGTACAATCGCAATTTGTGGTAATGGGCGTGCTGCCAGTATGGATCTGGCCTTCACATCTTGAGTATGAGGGGTGACAATCAACTTTGTATCTCATGAATATTCATAACCAATAAAAAAAGATAATACAAATCTTTTCATGTACTTTTTGAAGCACCCTCATACTATGACTAGAACCTAGACCTTTTGATCCCGATTCATTGCTTTTTAACAATTCATCACACTCTCCACAGTAACATTTTCCTATATTCTTCAGGAAATCCACATTTCTATTTATGTGTGTGGAATTCAAGGCTGGACTCTAAATGAAGTTCTACATACAGTGTATTTTTTCTAGAGATTACTGTATTGTCTCTCATTGGTGGCATCTCTTAGACCCCACTGATGCTTTACAAGAGTGAAGATTCCCTAATCACCTCAAATTTAATTGCCTTCATAGAAAAAACTTGAAAAATTACCTGTAGTTTTCCATCTCTCTCTCCACTACGATACACACACATACATACACATAGCTCTATACTTATGCCTTTGCCCAGGAAAGAGAGCAGACCTAGAACAATAACAACAAAAAAGCACGGGTCAGGGCAGGTCGCTGTTCCATACAGCTTTAGACTTGTATGTGGGTCACAACCTATTGCAGAAAACTGGAAATGGGAATACATTAAGCAAAGAGTGAAACTGAGATGCTAGTCAATACTACACATCTTTAAATGCCTTAAAATAATCTGATACAACAGCATAATCCAGTATTGGGAGTTACCTGTCCTAGAGTAGCACAGGTAATTAAGTTTTGAGTACCTGTTAATTCATATTGAATAGCACTTGGTACCAATTATTAATTACTTTTTACATATTAACTGCTACAAGGATACTTCAAAAAGTTCATAGCAAAATTTGTATTGTCTTTTAATTCTATTTTTCCAGAAATTTTTTGAAGTTCTCTCATATGTGAAGGGCCTGGCACACAGTCTCATCTCCTACTCACAGCACCTTGTGTGGACTAGACACTAGCAAGCTTGTTTTACAGATGAGAAAAAGAACATGGCTCAGAGGAGTTCTGTAACATACCTGAGTATCACAGGAGCAAAGTTGAGGGGCAGAGATGCAAAGCCAGGTCTGTCTGGCTTTTCTACCCAAGTCCCTAATTACTGCGAAATCCCTACATCAGTGAATTGAACCAGCCAAGTCTTATCAGGAATAAGGTGAAGGAAATTTCCTTAGAATTGTTCATGTTCTGGGAAACACCCTAGACTTTCTCTAAAATACTTTTCTTGAAATCTGTACTATGGATTTTGTTTTAAAATAGGTATTAGGATCTTTAATTTTTTTTTTTTTTGCTTAGGATAATAAAAGTATGGATCCAGATTATACTGAATGCTGCTCTCCAGTAAATAGGATTTTAATGAGGCATAAGTGTCATTTCTTATACTGGAGTTGAAAGAAATTGTTCTCCATCTAGTGGATTTCTTCCCTACGCAAGCATGTACTCATGTGTATGGGATGACTCTCACTGCTATGTAGTCTCTTGGTCATGATGCAGAAAGGGATTTACTGAAAAACGTGCAAAGCTCCAGGAGCAGACCACAGAAAATACATTAGCCACATATACAATAGCAGAGTGTGTTTCAACCTTTTTTGAAAATGAACCACAGTAAGAAACACATTTTATATTGTAACGTGTGATATACTCCAAAATGTTCTAATTTAACAAACTCTAGTCATGCCTATCCTATTCTAATTCAATTATATATGTGTGTATATATATGTGTGTGTATATATAAATAATTGTTGAAACCCACTAAATTGATTTCATAACTCTTTAATGTGCTTGATCAACAGTTTTAAAAAACACCACCCTAGCTAATAGCTACTAAAATAACACAATCAATAAATTTGTGACAAGACATTTTCTCTCAGGTGTCACATATGTAATTGTGGCCCTGTCTGTATAAGCATAACTGACTCATCACCTATTGTGGCGCCCTTAATCCTGCCCCGACTGTGCCAATTGTGGAGCCACGGCTCGGGCTAATGTCGGAAACCTGTTGAGATCGCCAATTGTAGTGCTTGTTCATGACGGCAGTTGTAAAGCTAGGTGGCCACTCCAGTTGTTGGGCTCTTTTACCTGCCAGTAATCCTGCACCGACTGGGTCAATTGTTGAGCTAGGGCTGGGTCTGAAGCTCCCAGACCCTTCAAGCCCATTCACAGACTGGGTCACACACCCTTCATATGCCAGGCTGGGTCACCTGACCCTTTATAAGCAGGTCTATGAGCTAGGTAACTGGCCAAAAGGTCCTTGGAGCCATAGGTTGGAAAGCATGGCTGTGCAGAGCAGATGCCCGAGGCAGATGCCTGCCCACCTGCTTCACTAAAACTCCCCTCTCTCTCTCTCTCTCTCTGTCTCTCTCTGTCTCTCTCT
>NW_007734325.1:67318-68412 GCF_000696425.1 Galeopterus variegatus | reverse complement strand
CACACACACACACACAATTTGCTTACAAAGGATGCTGAACCACACCCAACTGGACTCAAGGCGAGGGCCCTGACCAAACTATTCTGTTTTTCCAACACCTATACCCCTGTGTTGATAGCATGCACCAAAAATAACACAAAATGAAAATAGCACAGTGGTGTTTGAGCTGCAAAATGATATTGCCTTATGTTTTTTATGACTGTGGGACTATTGTGGTGCTTGATAAAATTGCTTTCATTAGTTCACACATTAATTATATTTATTTATTTATATGTTTGTTTATTTTAGATTAGTTTAGTTTATTGTTTTTAGAAGGCAGGCCTAGGCACTGAACATGGGAAAACAGTGAGACTATTTTGACTTGAAATCGAGTCCTCCACCCTAAATCACTGTTTATGAATCAAGCTTGCATGCCTCTTTGCGCAAGAATTTGAACTGGGCTTTGAACAATGATTTGATTTAAATTCAGAATCAGTTGATTATTGGAGGCAAGAAAACAGTTTTTAAAAGACATGGTTTGTTCAAGAAGCAGTGGGTAGACCAGTTTGGTTTGGTTTGCTTTGAGGAATGTTATAAGGTACCAGTCTGAAGCCCAGGCAAGCACACTCCTGTGTAAGTTTCAGCATTTTCCAGAGGGTATACAGGTATGGAAATCCTTTTGCAGATTCTCAAGTTTCAAATGCACTCTTCCTAAGTTTGATCTGCCTGCGAATGATTCTGGAGCTTCCTTCTTCCCTTTTTTCCCGACTTCTCTGTCACTATAACTCATCCTTTATTTTTTAAAAAGTGACAACTTTCATGAGTCTTAATATGAAATACTTCTCAGGATACAAAGAGTAACAGAGTGGGATGAGAGATTTAGCTAAACAAAAGGTACATTTGAGAATATATCCCACCTGAAGTAAATAAATAAATGGTTAAATAAATAAATAGATGGATAAATAAATGTAAAAAAGTACCAGCAGCTAGGTAGGCACAACTGAAGAAGCAGCATATATTCATTCGTACCCCAAACTCATGGTAAAAATCTCTTCCCTCTCTGAATTACCAATCAAAAATAAGTTAGTTATGCTGTGGTAATATTAATACACTTA
>NW_007734325.1:64912-66510 GCF_000696425.1 Galeopterus variegatus | reverse complement strand
CAATTGAAGAAGCAGCATATATTCATTCGTACCCCAAACTCATGGTAAAAATCTCTCCCCTCTCTGAATTACCAATCAAAAATAAGTTAGTTATGCTGTGGTAATATTAATACACTTATTTGAATTGAAAAATTCAAACTTTTTTTGATAAAAGTAAGGCTGGTTTTACTGATGATTTAAGTTATATCACAGACATGTTCTATCGTGAGTGTGAATTCAATCCAGACCTCATTTAACCACATTCCACGAAATACATGTAAATTAACACATAATGTTGTTATAACGATGTCAGACATTTTATCCCTTGCAAATATTTAACTTTTGATATTAAAAATATTTTGAATGTCAGCTTTAAAATATTTAAGGTGACATAGTTTTAGAAGGTATGTGAGCAAAAAAATATTTGAATAGAAATATAAAGGAGCAGAGAAACATCAATTTGGAAAGCAGATCAGAGATTCAGGCATGCAGAGTTTGATCACTAAGGAATTTGGATTTTTCTGCAAGGCCCTGAAACTCTAAACTACCTATATCAGCTTACATTTTATTAGTCTACTAGATTTCAAATTAACAAAATGTATTTTTTTTAAATATCAAACAGACATTTCATTAACAGAAAAAGCTCTTCATTCTTTCTTATTATTTTGGGTTCTTGAGGTGTAATGTTGTTAGCTAATAATTCCTTCTAATATTTCTGAGACATACAGTGGTAGAAATTTTATTTAATGGCATGGTACTTAGGCACAAAGACATATAATTTGTTAAAAATAGAAACTATTGCAATACCAAAATCCATTCCTATTAAAATATTGTTTTTGGCTGTATGGATGCCTTAGAAATAATTTTTAGATACAGGATTATTTCTTCAAATAAAATCTTAGAAGAAAACAAAAGTAATATAAAGCACAGGAATATGAATATCTTCTCTCTCTAATATCAGGGGTCTGCAGTACCCCTGGCTTTAGAGAAGGAAGATCTTGAAAACACTGGCTTTGACCAATATTGCTGGGATCATTCTATGGTTTTCTCATTGTACACTTGGTAGGACTATGAGAGCAGAACCTGATCACAAATGCTCTAAATACTTTTCGATTCGTATTTTATCACACGTTTTCTCCTCATTGTAAAAGCTCATCATTTATTGTAGCCATGATTTCGACTCTCCTTGCACTTTCTCCATACTTTCCCTCTGAATTTTCTTTGATTTCCATTAATAAAATAATTGAAAGACTTAGAGCATAATCCCTTCTTGTTAATTTTCTATCTCCATAGCCATTGAAATCTTCTTTGAAGTACTAAGCAGTCTCCTATAAATCAGAACTTGCTTTGAGTCAGCACATTTGTGACAGAATAAGTAATCTTTATTCCAAATATACAGAGACATATCAAGATCCTAAAAATCCCAGGGATTAAGAAAAGACAGAAAAAATTGCATTTGATATAGTTTGGGTTTTACCAATTTTATGAAGATGCGAAGTACAATCTTTTTATTATAAGTGAACCCATATATTGCCTTTCATCACCTTGCTTTGTAGAAACAAGAAATTTAGCTCCAATTGTTGTCCATATTCAATGGATAATCCAATTATGCCCATAAG
>NW_007734325.1:63021-64031 GCF_000696425.1 Galeopterus variegatus | reverse complement strand
ACAAGAAATTTAGCTCCAATTGTTGTCCATATTCAATGGATAATCCAATTATGCCCATAAGATTTTTGTGAATTTTCAGGGGACTTAGGTCCTATGATCACCTCTGACTCCAACTTCCTCTCACAGATGAATTATTCTTTTTTTCGCGTACATTTTATGAAAGTTCTTTTCTTGGTCCTGACATCTACCTAAATATGGGTCTTTGTCACACCCTGGATTTCTTCACTTGCTTAACCCCTAAGATGCACACACATATTCACATATGATTTTTGATTTTGTAAAGACTCAACTAAACTTTTAAGGACATGGAATGTTTACATTTTGGTATGCAAGTGATTTTAAATTAAACATTAGACATCCTATTATTTAAAATCATTGTGCTATAATGTTGAGGTGTTCTTTCTCTCCTGCCCATTCTCTTTTTCTCTTTCCCTTCCTTTTACTGACAACAACCCCCAAATCCTTCCATCTACATGAATATAGGTTTGTGTATGTTTTCTATAAAAAAGACAAAAATGATGGAAAAATATCATCAATTTGTTAATTGCATTTATATCANTCTATAAAAAAGACAAAAATGATGGAAAAATATCATCAATTTGTTAATTGCATTTATATCAGATAATGGAATTAAACATAGGGAAAGAAAACTATTCGAATGTAGACATGTCTGTGTTTTTAACATTGTTACAACAAGCATATCTCTTAGGACAGAATTACAACAGTTCAGGGCCCCAGTTTTAGTAACCTGCCCCTCGAGTCCAAAGAGAATCTTGTGATTTGTTCTCTTTTCTGCTTAGTCACAGGTCCTTTCTTCTTTGCTGAAGAAAAGTTGTATGAATCAACTTATATGATTCAGGAAAGGAAAAAGAGTGGGAAGAGGGAGAAAAAAGCTGGGAAGTACTTGTAGTGGAGGCATTTGCCAGAGTCTAGACAAGTGAATGAAGGCAGAAAAGAAATTGTATTTTCAGATTCTTTTCATGGATTTTCAGATACTTAAATAAAGGCTT
>NW_007734325.1:60183-61643 GCF_000696425.1 Galeopterus variegatus | reverse complement strand
TTGATGCAATATTTAAGTTAAATTTGTTTTTCTCTCATTTCTTGAAATACAAATTAGTGCAAATATTCCCCTTCAATATATTTTGGGAATAATTTAGTTTCTTGCTGGGGACTATTTGGGAAGTCAATTGTTAAAACAAGCTGCTTTAAAGTAGTATTTTCTGCCTTTCTTCTGCTTTTTGTCTTCTAGTACTTGTAGAGAAGAGAAAAAGCAATTTATTAATACCTGCTTTTTTTTCTTTTTCTTTCCCCTCCATTCTTAAGTTTCTTTGAATTGGTTACTACAATTTCCCATAGTTTTTATTTTATCATGAGGTAGGACAAGAGAAATATACCTTAACTGATGCAAATGCCTGCAAATAATGCAAATAATGCTTTAAAAAAAATTAGTACCGATGTAGCACCATGTCATTGTTGTCCTTTCCAGCCATTTAGTGATGTGCCATCAGCATCTCGTGTTGTTACTCACTCAAGTTACTACACTTCTGCCATGTTAGTTTCCTGTTTTGATCATCAAAAGCTAAACAAGGAAGGTAGAATCAAAGTACTTATGACCATGCCAGATAACAGGGTTTATCAAACGGGGATCTGGGGAAATCATCCAATCTGGTAAAAGACTTTTGCAGAGAAATTAATTCTAATATTTCCAGGTGTTTTACATTTTATTTGGAATAATGTTTAATTGACTAAATAGTCAATCAGGCATCTAATTGTTTATATGATTTCAGAATTCATTAAATTAATGGGCAGCTACATAGTTTCTATGGGGAAGTATATAAATTTTTTTTCATTAATTAAGAACTTTCAGTCATATTATAATATCACTTTTTAAAAATTTATTTTGTATTAGCATATTCATTTTTACAAATCCTATTTATTCTTTTTGCACCTTATTCAGTCTCTTCCATTCCTCCTCTCCCTCCCCTCTCCCTCTCCCTTTTTACTCCCCCTCCCATCTAATAACCATAGATTCATTCTCTGCATCTGACAGATTGACTGTTCATTCCTCTGTTGGTTTGTTGACTAGATGATCTGTCCAGCGCTGAGACAGGTGTGATCAAGTCCTCCTCTATTATTGTAAATCTGATGCTTCTTTTGTTACTCTGGAGTGTGCTTCATGGAGAGAGAAGGCTTCTTCTTTTTTTTGGTCACCACTGGTGCCTCTCCTTGTGACAGTGCAGTTGAGAGTTGAGAGCCTGCACACTGGCTGTGACTGCTGCTTTAGAGACTAGCTGCTTTTATGGCAGCCATGGCAATTGCAGTGGCTATGGCAGGCTACCCTCATGGAAATGGTGTTTTTGGTGTGCTCTGTACCTGGTTGTGGCTGGGTTTGGCTTCCCCTGGCTCTATGCCTCAGGATCCCTGTGGGGCCCAGGGGTGGCACAGGAAGCACTCTGGCTTCCCAAGCAGGGGCAGTGGGATGCTGAGGGACTTAGCCACATCTTCCCAACATCTGCAACC
>NW_007734325.1:58536-59540 GCF_000696425.1 Galeopterus variegatus | reverse complement strand
TCCCAAGCAGGGGCAGTGGGATGCTGAGGGACTTAGCCACATCTTCCCAACATCTGCAACCAGCCCAATAACGACCACCTTTGCTTACTTCTAAAATGGAGGAGCTTCCTGTGGGGACCAGCACTTGAGCCCTGTGGTTGAGCTAAATTGCTGATTTGCTGCTGATTCCCTGGGGAAGGCTTTTTGTGCAGCTCAGATTTTAATTGTTGACCTTGAGTTCTGGTACACCTTGGTTGTGTGGAAACTATTTTCTGGGCCTGAGTGTTTTCAGCAAACTTCTTCCCCTGCAGTTCTGTATTCCTGACCAGTCTCCACTGAGTGGTCCTGTGCTTGTCCGAGGGTGGATCAGTCGTCTTTGCTGTGCCCCAGTGTTTCTTCTATGAGCTGGTCTCCCCCACCAACTGCACTCCAAACGCTTCACATGGGATGGACTGTGTCCCTTCACCATGCAATAACTCACCAGCCTCTGAGTGATTCCTTTTTTCTGTTGTCTGTGGCTGCTTGCTCCTATGTGGGTCCACAGGAACACGGTTAGTGGTCATGCTGGCCTGGAGGACAGTAAGGCCCTCTTCTCCCCTGCTGCCTCCCAGCAACTTCATCCCAAGGGCAAAGCTGTGGCTTCTGCTGGCTCCTGCTCCATGTGCTCACCAGGGCCAGCCTTGAAGTGATTGGGGCTTGAAATGGTTGGAACAGTTCTTTCTTTCTCTCATTGTGGACTCCGTAGTTCTCTCCTCCTCTTTCCCTGAGCTCTGGTGGCCCCGGCTTGGCTGTCATTGCTTTTTAACAGTTGTAGATTGGTTGACTGTGGGAGGAAGTGACATTGGGGGACCATCTATTCTTCCATCTTGACTGGAAGCCATAATGTTATCACATTTAACTTAATGTTTTGCTTTAATCATGTTAAGTTTTGTAGACGATCTTTGTTGTATGACAGTTATGAAAAATAGCTGAATTGCCTAAAAGCAATATATAAAGACTTATTCAGCTGGCTTTTGCTCAAGAAA
>NW_007734325.1:26181-57633 GCF_000696425.1 Galeopterus variegatus | reverse complement strand
CAGCTTCATCATTTGGCAACAAAATTGTTCCCAGCAGCAAGAGAGAGCAAGCCCCAATGTGTAAGTGCAAAATTAATCCTCTTCTTGTGGCAAGTTTGCTAATGTCCCATTAGCCAATGCAAGTCACTAAGTCGAGCCCAGATTCAAGGGATGGAGAAACTGACTGTATTTCCTAACAGACAGAATAAAAAAGTCATGATGCAAATGAGCATACAGTGAAGGGAGGGATTTGTAACCACTTTAGAAGCTTTAGATACCACAAAGGTATCATTATTTCTTGTCTTAATAATTTTATAGCACTTCTTTATTTTATAATTTGCCAATAACTCTTTATCTCACAGATTGAATTATGTATGTTTTCATTTGTTTAAAAATAAGTGAACATTTGTTAATTAAACTTTATAAGATGAATTCATTTTTAATTTAAAATCTTAGGTTTTCGCAATTCTATGTTTATTACAGAATGTGGAATGGCTTTTGAAGATATGGAAAACCTACTCATTGAGGTGTTTTTTGTTAAATCTTCTTTTTGGAGCATTGAATCTTTCCTACGATTTTTAAATGAGCAATATCATTATTAGAATTATTGGATGCTGTGATAATATCAACAAATATAATTTATGTGGCATTGTTATGATTTATAAGGCATCTATCATGCTAATCATTGCTCATCTCTTTGAATTTAAGTGATTATGTTGTTCTTGTGATAGTAATATTGGTAGATTAGATGTTGACATTGATTGCCCTAAGAAGATTTATAGCTTGGCTTTATATTATATTAAAATGAACACCAGTCAAAATAATATGTGTCCAATCACTTTTATCTAGAATCTTTACATAATAAAGCATCCTAAGTGAGGATATGTTATTGTAATCCATTGTATATGCTGCTTGTCTCAACACTTGATTTAATAAATATTATAGATTTTTATGTAATCCCCAGTCTATCTTTCCCAAATTGCCATTCATTGATAATTTCACTGTCTACAAATCTGTGAACTTTGATTCTCTTTTATTTTATTTTAGGCAATTTCTTATCACTATAATTTAACCAAATTATATCGATAATTAATGCAAAAACAGGTATATTATTTCTGGAATTGTCTTTGAATAGTAAGCTATTACCCCAGAAATATGGTGCTTTGACAGGCTGAAATAAAGAAGCAGGCTCAAGTTCTCTCTGACCCTCCCCCTCACCTCCCTGTCAATTCTTTGTCACTCTCCAAAGCATAAGATGAGGCTGGTTTCCTTACCTGCCTACAGTCTAGAACCACCAAAAAAGAGGACAATTACCTCTGGTCCTTTCTCTGAGTTTTCGTTAACTTAAATCATATTACAAGAAGAAACACCTGTAATAACTTTTGTCATAGACTATTACCTTATATTTGGGTTCCATTCAGTATTTCCAAGAAAATTATTTACCAGCCACTGCTTTCTTTGAGGACCAGATAGACTTTGTTCCAGGCCACTGTATGTTCTCCAGGCCCATTGCTTCCCCCTAAGAATAATTCACTCCTACACCCCACCGCTCCTTCCCCTATGGAGATAGGTGTATAAGCTCTATACGCCAATGGAAAATGGAGACATTCCTCTCTTGTAATTCCCCCATGCTTTGCGTTCTCCCAGCACTTTAAATAATAAAATTTGTTATGCCTTCTCTTCTTATTGATCTAAATTTGTCAGTGATGTTTGTTAATGAACCTGAAGGGTTGAAGTTTTCCTTTGGCCCCTATGGTTATGGCGCTGTGAGCAGGATACCAAAAGCTGTCCTGCCCTGTTGGAGCCACAGAGAGAGGACACCAGAGGCTGAGAGCCAGCAGAAAAGGGTAGGACTTTCTTACCAGTCAGACTTCTGCTCTCTTTCTGTGGAATCCAGTCGAGTGGCAGGCGGTGAAAAAAAAAAAAAAATCAAAAATCACTGTCTCTTCTGTCTCTTTCTTATTGATAGGAGAAAAGGATTCGTGTGATCAGTCTGAGGTGTGGTGACTCTGGTGTCCTTTTGGTACTTTGTTATGAATATTCATATTGTCTGATCCTTTTCTTTTCAGATAAAGTCTTTATTCTTCTTCTCTTTGTCTTTCTGCATGATTTTGTCATAAAGAGGGGTACCCTAGGGTAGAACACAGACCTAGAATCCCTATGAGCCTGTTGTTCAAGCCGGCTCTGCAGGCTGGGAAGTTTTGTGGTTCCGACCAGACTGGCGTCTACTTAGACAAACTTGGCTATAAACAAAAACCAGATAAAGTTCCTCTCACTTTGTTATTTTGACCTGGAGCTTGGTTTGTGACCAAGTGAGAACATTCTGTCTTGGCCTCCACCTTCCATGGGAATATGGGTGTCAGCCCATATCCAGTGGCCAATTTAACTGGGACAACCAAGCACACTGTTTATTCCGAATATATCAAGCTGTCAGGGGAGTTTGTCACAAGAGGCCCAGTACATAAGGGCTTTTGTCATCTCAACCTTTTTGCCTTATTGGTGCTGGGAAATTCCCTTCCCCGTAGCACCTCTCCAGGATCACAGATAGGGGATCTGTGGCTAGAAGTGCCTCACTTTGTCTTAACAGCCTGTGGCAACGAGAGCCTTTTTGCTATCTTTGCCTAGCTGTGGGAGTGAATTTTCAGGAATCATGGGGGCTTCCTCTTATGTGCTCTCTTGAAGACCTCCTGGTCTTTGTTGGTTGAGCCACTATTAAAATTAGGTGAACCATTGGTGAGGATCATTTCAACTGGCTGCCTTCAAACGAGAAGTTTTTAGAGAGCTCTGGTCTTAAACAGCTGTCTTATAGGTGTCTATGAAAGATTAATGTGACAACTAGCCTTAAGAGCTTTCTTGGCTCTGTGGTCTAGTGTCTGGGATTCAGTGCTTCACATCACTACCCAGGTTCTATTCTCATTTGGAAAACTAAGCTCTTGGCGATGTAAATTCCTTTGAAATGTTAATGTCGAGAAAAGTAGCTAACAGCATTTGAGCAGAGATCAGATTTGAAACAAATTTTAGATGCGTGTGAAACTTGTTTCGCTCAGGAGAAAAGCATTTATAAAAATTAGTTTATAATGCATTAAGAACTTTTTCTTCTGTTGGTTTATCTTCTCTCCTAGCTCAGTGAACGAGCCTGTTTGCAGCTGGCATACTGACTGGCTCCGGATTCTGAGATGGTTTCTTTGAAGCTCTTTGATTTTTGTTATGTATATTTTCTTTTAGTCCTCTATTTCTGTCTGTGGATTTTTGCATCTCCCCAGTGGAACTGTTTAGTCAACTGGACCTCTTTTTCTTGAATCTCTGTTAACTACACTCTCCCTCCACATGCTTCTTTTGTTGGCATTTTCCCCAAAGGCTCTGAGGCCTCATGAGGAGCGCCACCATGGCGTGCCAACCACCTCTGTTTGGGTCCGTTGCCTTCCTGTCCGAGTCCCAAGAGTGAGTGGCCTTGGCTCTATTTGTTCATCGGCTCAGCCCTAAGTTCTATAACACAACTAGAAACAAAAACTAGATTAAAAGCAACCTGCCTAACTAGAAAGTCTCAAAAATATGATTTTTCTGGCATTCAACTGGATATTTTGAACAGACTTCTGAATTTTCTTTTAGGCGCATCTGTGTATCTTCTCCTAAAATCCTGTGGTGAATTTCTATGATTTTATTTTGTCTTGGCATTCATTTTTAAAATCTTTTTCTGTGTCTCCTCTGATGCAGTCAACTCCTTGGAAAACCTTGCATTTGTTCTCTGTGCTTTGAAATGTGAATTTGCTACCTTGCTTTCTCTTGTTTCATTTGAACACATAATTTGAATCCCCTGTCCTTTTTATTTATTTATTTATTTATTTATTTTAATTAAAACATAGATGATTGTACATGTCTGTGGGGCACAGAGTTGAATATCAATACCTCTCAAATCAGAATATGTGATGCTCAAATCTGAATAATTATTATAATCAACATTATACAATGTAATCATTTTTCATGGCCCTTTACCAGCTAGTGAGTTTTATATTTTATCTGTCTCATTACTAATACGTTAAACAAAACTTATAAGATCTTTGTGGTTTTTTAATGTGTGCATGTGTATATATGTATAAGTTCTATGTTTTGTCTACACGCGTGCATCTCTATATGTGTCTGTGTATTGTCTGCATGTTACCAAATTGGCTTATGAATAATGCATGCTTGAGTGAACAGGCCTAGATGCCTTCCAAGTTCATGTGACTTTAGTAAATGAGGCTAGTTTTGAAATTGTTGGTAAAAAATATGTGTTTACAGAATTTAATTTAAACATTTTTGCCTAGGTCTGTCTATTGGTCAAAACAAATTTATACTGTCTCTGATGTTTTAAGGTCATAAAATTACTGCTTTTGTGATAGTTGCTTAATTTGTTGATGAACTAAAGGTTGTAAGTAAAGACTGCTGGGCTTTCCCCAAATCTTTGCACATGTCATGTTGTTAGTTTGTCTTTGGTTCTATGCCTCTGAAATCTGGGTCTAGACAGGTGGTCATGGTGAGGCCTGAGGACATATGTGGTCACAGTACGTGGACCACTAGCTGCAGGACAAAACCCAGTATGTTCTCTTGTTTTCCCTGTACCAGCTCTGCCTTCTGGCATACGGGTAGAGAGAAAATCTTTAGACATTATCTTTGTAGCCTCTGTTCTTGGGCTTTGCATGGCCACACTGGATGCCACATGGGTCTGGATGCCATGTGAGTACTTGGGACCCAAGATGGCCTGGGAAAAATTTATGTCCTGCATCTCAAAGGCCTTAGTTAATACTGGTTGACAAAGGTTTAGATTGGTATGAGTAAATTAGACAAATGTGAATGGATTAATAACTTAAGTGAAATTGTCATAGTTTCAAAAATTCTTTTCAGTAATTTGAAATCTTAAAGTTGCATTATATTAAATTAAGTAATAAGTAACCATAAAAGTCTGAGTCATTTCTACATAGGTTGAAACACTAAAACATTACTTATTACACATAACTTTAAATTTAGAGACTTTCACATTTGTTTTTATGTGATATAAAGAAAGCTAAATATATTTGGATCTGTTTAAAAGAATTTTCCAACATGTCTCTTCAGAAATTAGAAGTGGTTTCTATCTACAAATAGTAATGTAAAACAATTCAAAATTGCTTGCATCCTAAGTTTTTCACCAGAAATTAGGATTACTAAGAGTAAAATTATAGTCAATATACATATAATTAAAACTGCTAAATTTAAGAAAAACAATTCTGTGCACTGAGTGTTTAAGGAGAGTGAAATGTGAAGAAAGTAGAATATGATTTTTGGTGAAGAAGATTATAAAAAAAGCATGAAGATGTGGCATGGCTTTTGTTAAAAAAAATTTGTATCATTGAAAGGGTGTTTAAATATTATTTCAAGTTAAAAGAATAGAACGAAATGTTATAGACATAACTAAATTGATACAATTGGAAAAATTCATAAAAAGTTTATGGAAATCTTGTATAGTCAAAACTAACTGAGATTGGATATATTTATTATAATCTTTTATTAAAATTCGCTTTAGTATTAATAGTATTCTGGTACAAAAGTGAAATTTGGCTTTCTCTTTTAAATACGATTTTTATGTAATATTGATAAAGATTTGTGCTCACCTTTTGACCCTTTGGGTAAATTGAAAAGAAGAAGAGGGGGAAAGAGTGAGAAACAGATTCTGTGTCTTTATTGGGTCTTTTGATTACTTAGGAAAACTAAGTTTAAAAAATTTAATTTTCTTTTGCCAGAATATGTAACTTTATATTTGTATAACTATATTTTTTATATTTGTATAATTCATTATTAATATGTGCTTCAAAATTGTATGAACTTCTTGAAATTCTGTTATGTCTTGGTGTATTATCAGTCATGATAACATACTTTTATGAAAAATTGCTGTAGGTCACCGGAATAACTAAATTTTTTGTCAATTGTGTCTTTAACCATGACACAGTGAATTGCTCCAATTCAATACTGTTTTTAAAAGGTCTTTACAAATCCTAAACTGTTATTTTTTTCAAACAAATTCATGAAAAAGGTGAGACGTCTCAGACAGAACTCTAGAACACAGGCTTCTGCTGATGGCTTTGAAACTATTCAGCTGGACTGGATAATAACTCCAGAACTCCAATGGAAAACTGGACTCATAAAATTTAATCTAACATCACCAGAGCAAAAATTAATTACGTGGGACTGAACCGACAGAAGACTAAAATGATTTTTTTTTTCTTTTTGACTTTTTTGGTTTAAAATAATACTAATTCTTTCTGTGTTTCGTTTCCCAGATTTTAAGGAATTGTTTTTCTCTTTTGGGCTATTTGGTAAAGTATATTTTTGTGAGCAAAAGTGAAACATTTACCTTTCTCTTTATTTAATCCCTCCAAGATTTCGAAAATATTTGTGAGTATTCTTATTTTATGGAGAATCTGCTTTCTTTTGTAACAGGACAAAATTGAAGAAACTGGTTATTTTATGAAGGCTTTGATTGGAATGTTATATTTTCAGTTATGGCCAGACTGCTTTAAGAAATTGAGGTTGAACTTTTATGGAGCCAGTAAAATGTCCCTTGGGAAGACTGGCCTGATACATTGTCTACATGATTGCAGGGTTCCTGGCCTTGCACTACCTGACAGGCCTAGGAACCTCGAGATTTGGGGAATCTCCAGAAAAGAGGAATTCACCCAATTCTTACATATAATCAGACAGTGCATCAAATCTTTGGCTTGGCTTCCTAAGACCTCAGAGGCTTTTAAAGGTCTAATCTGAGATTCCTTATAAAAGTCCCACCAAAGCCAATTTGAAAAGAGCCTGTATGATATATCATTATTCTTGCTGCACTTTATGCAAATAATCAGGCCAGACACTAAACTCATTTTGTAAATGAAATAGTCTTGTTATAAATATCTTTGGTAGAAAGGGGGACTTGAAGAGAGAAAAACTATGTATCAGATTAAAAAAAAAAAACTATAATACATCTGTTATTAGATGCTAGCCCTGTCCATTGTTTTTAAGTTTTTATTATCTGGACCTAATTTTTAATTTCCTGCAGTATCTGGCTGTGACTCTCCAGACTAACATTTTCACACACCTCTGACTTCGAATCTCTAGAAATTAAAGCTGTCTGTCTTAAGCCATGCAAGCTGAAGTGATCTTGTTTTTGAAGAAAATTCACCATTAACAACTTATATTTGGACAAGCTTTGTACACATAAACTGCAATCCAGAAAAGTCTGTCAGATTGCACAGCCACGCTGCTCCAACTGAAGATGCTTCAAGGACTCCAGACTCAGAGACTAGATTACAGACGGTTGCAGACAATGACCTTTCTTTTTCTTCTGTTTCCATAGAAATGCTACTTATTACGAGCATCATATACAGAGACCTAGTCTTAATGGGTGCCCATGTGTAGTGCCACTGCCTGGGAAGGAACGTAATTGTTTAATTAGACTGACCTATTCCCTAGAATGGAAGACTGATTAAATGAGCTCCTTTACCACTAAGCTACTAACTTTATTTCTTCCTATTCACAGACACCAACTCAACTTTCAGTTTTAAATGTGTGAAGTCTCTAGGGAAGCTTCAGACCGGGGAATGTGAGGGTGCAAAAGGTGCAAAAAGGTGTTACCCCCCAAATTAAGTGTTTCGACAGGCTAAAATAAAGCAGCAGCTTCAAGGTCTCTCTGACCTTCCCTCCCCCCATCCCTCAGGTGTCTACCCACCAAGCGCAGGATGAAACTGGTTTCCTTGTCCACCTGCAGTCTGGACCCACCAAAGAAAATGATCACCTCTACCCCTTTCCCTGAGTTTTCATTAACTTAACTCATAACATAGGAAGGAAGACTGGAGTCAGTCAGCATACCTGGTCTAACTTTTGTCACAGATTATTGCCTCATATTTCACTCCCATTTGGTATTTTATTTTATTTTATTTTACTTATTTTATTTTATTATTTTGTTTTGTTTTGTTTTATTTAATTTTAATTTTATTTTATTTTGTCCTTTTTGAGACTGGCCCCACCGCGCTCAGCCAGTGAGCTCTGTGAGCGCACCGGTCATCCCTATATAGGATCCGAACCCGTGGCGGGAGCACTGCCACGCTCCCAAGTGCGCCACGGGCTCGGCCCCCATTTGGTATATTAAAGAAAATAATTTACTAGTCATTGTCTGCTTTGCAGGCCAAATAGACTTTGCCCTGGGCCATTGCATGTTCTCCAGGCCCATTACACCCGCTAAGAATCATTCACTCCTACACCCCATCTCCCCTTTCCCTATGGAGATGGGTATATAAACTCTGTATTCCAATGGAAAATTGGGGCATTAACTCCCTTGTGATTCCCCCCCCTCCTGCTTTGCCTTCTCCCAACACATTAAGTAGTAAAATTTCTTATGCCTTTTCCTATTGATCTAAATTTGTCAATGATGTTTATTAATAAACCTTTAGGGGTGTAGTTTTCCTTTGGCCCGTACAGTTTCAATTTTGTTTTACACAGTTAAAATAACATCAAAGTTTAAAACTGCAGCCATAGAGAGTATTTATTAAATATTTTGGCCCCTTTTTTAGGAAGTGTAATAAATCCCCAAAAGAAAGATGCAATACCAGAACTTTGGGATATAAAGCTATGTAACTATGAAATATATGTATATAGATTTTAGTGTTTCTGGTATAATAATACCTTCATTATTTTCATCTGAAAATGAGTTTGCTGCATTATTTATAGATGACCACGTGATTTTATTATTCTTTTTTCACAAATTTAAAACTACTTGAAAAAACATAGCACACTGTATGAATCATCATTTTTATTACAGTATTTCAGAAAAAAAATACTAAAAGTAAGTTGGGAAGATAATAAATGAAAATTCGAGTACAAATGAAGTTTGTCTTGTTTAGAAATGTCTTTATTTTAGATAAAAACTGTATCTGTTTGGACAACTAAGGAAATAATTTCTATCCAACCTATGGAGATGTAACACAATTTCATTTATTACTCTACTAATAAAAAAGTACAGTTTCTAACATTGTTGGAATTACTAAAAATGATTTTGAATAATGAAAAGAACATGAAGTCTTGCTTTTATTTTTAGAATAAAAATATAATATTGATTGATGTTTTGCTGCTTAACGTTATTGGCTGCTATTTCCACTGTCAACCAAGAAGATTTTAATGTTTCAGGATGTCATCACTCATGGGCTATGCTTCATTGGAAGTCTTTTAGAGTCATTCAGTTGTAACAAAAATATATATCTGCAGCCAGTAATTTCAGTTTGTCACTTCTATGAAACTAGTGACTCATTGTTCATTGAAGCAATGTTTGGCTTTCTGTGTGAGTAATTAGAGTTTATCAGAGGACATTTGGCCTATGCACATCTAGCTCTCGTGTGTGTGTGTCTGTGTGTGTGTGTGTGTGTGTGTGTGTTTAGGCATGTGTGTGTATAACACTCTCTTTTAAATAAATACATGCTCTTTGTTTAGAGTTTCTAATCTTGATATTTCTTTTTTGTGTGTGAGATTAGTAGAAAGTCATTTTAGTTTTAAAATAACTTCTTCTGTATTTATGTTTTTCATCTCATATAAGTTTTAGCTAGGATTAAGTATTTTCCCTTATACAATGCTTCTTATTATGGCTTTGCCTTTTAGCTAATTTGAAGCTATATTGAGGTATATTATTTCTTGTAGACACTGATTCTAGCATATATTCAGAGACTTAATATAGGATTAATTTCTTTTATATTGAAGATATTTTATTTCACAAATTATCTCAGACAAAAGTGGTCTTTAAATGGTGTTTTATATGGGTCTTGTACGATGGTAGTCAGACAGACAGAAGGAGCTTGTTAGACTTAAGGAGAGCTTGAGCAAGTGGTCAAACTAAGAAGTAATACATAACTGAATCTGGAAAAAAAAGTTTGGGGTCGTGTTAGCTGTCTCTATGAACTTGAATCAAGAATATAGATTTTACATACTAAAATATAGCTATTAAATGCTTTTTGAGCATTTAAGTGACTTAATCATTTATGTTTAGGAATAGGACTCTGATAGCTATATACAGAGTCAATGTGAGGGAGGGTGAAGAAAATTTAGGGTAAATGTTTCTGTGCATTCTTTGACAAAATATAGCATTAGTTTGGACAGGTGAAGCTGGATTCCCAGTGAGACATTTTGATAAAAATATTGAGCAAGGCTTTGGAAAAGTATAGCTCAGTGAATCATAAAAGCTGAAGGGACAGATAAGGGAGCTGACCACATGGTGAGATAGTCCAAGCTCTCCAAGTGAATGACAGTTGAGTGACATCGAAGAGGGTATAGGTTAGAACTTTGGGCATAATGTTCTTATTCCCTAAGGAATAGCAATTAGGGAAGTAGAAAAGTTAATGTTTGAAAGAACCCCCCCCAAAAAAATTGATAAAATGGACCTGGTTATGTATGTATTAGAAGCTTCCCTGAAAGAAATACAAGGCAAGCAAAAGATAACTGATTTAATAAATTGAAAAGCTAAACTCATAAAGGTGACCTGGATTAGTCAAGATAACATTTAAATCAGTTCAAAAAAAATTTCCAAATATCCAGTTCAGTAGTTTTTGCAGAAGTGTTTAAATTTTATGTCAGAATATAAGTTATTTTGTCTTCCTTTTGGGAGAAATTATGTAAAAATGCTTTCTAATTTTTAAGAAGTAGATTTAACCTTAAGAAAATGGTTAATGTAATGTCATAGGTTATAAGTATGTACCTTTTGTCATAACCTTAGAGAAAGAGAAGATGTTTTAGAGCCACAACTTGTCTGAAAAATCACTCTTTGTAAATCAGTGACTTGTTTTAATTAGTGCTTATGAAGAAGTTGACGGGTTTTTGTAAACAATGGGAAAATCATCAGTGAACTCCAAATGAAAGGCAGCCTTGGAAAAGAGGATTTTCAAAATGTTCAAACAGCTACAAAACTGTCTTTTTTGTCTAAAAACACTTGGTGCTTTGAGTTTAAAAATCTTTGTTTTCAAAAGGAGACAGATAAACATAAAAATAAAATAAAATTTTAAATTTAAAAGTATGTGTGACATACAGCATGATAAATTTTGAAAAATTAAGATCACTTCAAAAGTTTTCCCCAAACTTACAATTTATTCAGCTATATGCATTTTCACTTTTCCAGCCTTTATTCAATTCGAGTCATTGAATGATTAGAGCTTTTAAATAACACTAATTGATGGCAAGTAAGGTTATTCTCATTTTAGAGGAGCTAAAGTTGAAGCACTGAGAAATAATATCTCTCACTTAGATTCCTTATGAAATCAATTTAGAATGTCTAAATGAAGGCTGCTATGTAATCTGCAAATAAGATACCAAAATAAAAATAAGACTAAGGTGCATCTGAGTGTAAACAGGTAACATTTTATAGCTAACTCCAGAAAAAGAGACTTTTCAAAAGTCGACTCAGTGTGATTTGAAAGGCAGCTAAATCTTACCTAAGAGCTTGCTGGTTGTATCTTTTTTGGTTGGGTTCTGGCTGTGTCTTTACCCTACCTCATTCCTGAACATTCCCTTTCAGATTCACTTCAGTTTGACCACCTTTAAAATTTACCTGATAAGGATTAAATCCGAAATATATAAGGAATTCACACAACACAATAACAACAAAACAAATAACTCAATTTAAAAAACAGGCAAAGGACCTGAACATATATTTCTCAAAAGAAGACAGGCAAATGACCAACAGGTATATGAAAAAATTGCTCAACATCACTAATCATCGCAGAAATGCATATTGAAACCACAATGAGAAATCACCTCACACCTGTTAGAATGACTATTGTCAAAAAGACAATAGGTAAATGTTAATGAGGATGTGGAGAAAAGGGAATGAATATTACTACAGCCATTAAGGAAAACAGTATGAAAATTTTTCAAAAAATTAAAAATAGAACTACCATGTAATCCAGCAATCTCACTTCTGGGTATATAGCCAAAGGAAAGGAAATCACTATATTAAAAAGACATCTGCACTCCCATGTTTATTGCAGCACTATTCACAATAGCCGAGATATCGAATCACTCTGAGGGCAAAACAATGAATAAATGAATGAAGAAAATGTGGTATATATGCACAATAGAATACTATTCAGATCCCTGCCCCCAAAAGGAAATCCTGTCATTTATGACAACATGGATGAATCTGGAGGATATTAGGTTAAGTGAAATAAGGCAGGCAGAGAAAGAAAAATACCGCAAGATGTCACTTATACATGGAATTGTAAAAAGTTGAATTCATAGAACAGACAGTAAAATTTTAGTTAAGCCTATGTTAAGAAGCTGAGGGATAGGGGATTGGACTGGGAAGATGTTAGCCAAAGGACATAAAAATTTGCTAGACAGGAGGAATAAACTCAAGAAATATATTGTACATCACAATGACTATAGTTAATAACAATGCATTATAGAGTCAAAAATTGCTAAGAGTCGATTTTAAGTGTTCTCACCACACACACAAAAATGACAAGTATGTCAGGCAATGCATATGTTAAATAGCTTGACTTAGCCATTCCACAAAGAATATACATATTATAACATCTTGTTGTACCCCATAAATTTATATGATTTTTTACTTGTCGATTAAGAAAAGATTCATCTACTCTTTGAGAATCTTTTTTAATCAACAAGTAAAATTTGTATGTATTTATGGGGTACAACATGTTTTAATATATGTATACACATTCTGATACTCAACTCTGTACTCCATAAATAACGTCTAATCAATTATGTTTCAATCCAAAAAATAAATTTAAAAAAAAAGAGATTCATCTAGTGAACAGTCACTGTTTGCCACACAGACCCTGATTCTGTAGGGTGCAACACTGTGCCTCTAACTCCACCCTGTAGCTGGAATTCATAGTAGCCACAAAAGATCTGTTATTTTTTCCCAACTTAGTCTTTTCCATTTTGAGGCAATTTGCCACAGGTACAGTACTGGGGATCTAAATATTTCAGTGACTATTACACATCAATATCCTTTTAATAGACTCCTTTCTCCTTAGAACTTTCTTAACAGCACTGATTGTCTCACTTCCACCTGGAGGAAATGTTTGCATTTTCTCAAGTGTTTCTCATGAGGTTGCAATTCAACCCAGTTCCATGGACGTTCCCACCCTGCATGCTCATTACCACCACCGTGATCGTAACTGCCTTCTAGCAGTTATTGACTGCGAGGAAGTCCAGTGTTAAACATTTTTTCACCTATGTCATGTTATTTAATCTTCATAACAATCTTACAAATACTATGAAAGAGCCCTTTTTGTAGGCAACAAAATAAAACGTTAGATAGACTTAGTAATGAGATAGGCGTCTGAGTTGTACTCTACCAACCTCAGGGCCCGATCTTGCTCCCGACTTCCCTTTCCACCTTCCTGTATTTGGCTGCAGAACTTTGCTCCTTTTACATTAAAACATAACATATGTGCAGTGAAATACACAGCTCTGAAATGCAGTTCACATATACACACCCTAGTAACTCACACCACCTTTAAGATATAGAGCATCACTATTTCTCCAGAAGGTTTCCTAATGCCCATTTCAGTCAAGTCTCACACCGAGCAATCCTTGCTCTAACACTACAGATTTATAAAACCACAGATCAGTTTTGCCTATTCTTGGCCTTTAAGTAAATAGAATCATAGTTTGTACTGTTTTGTTTTTATTTCTTAGAAAAATATTTTTCAGATTCATCTATGTTGTTTTATCAATCAATAGTTCATTCCTTTTTATTACTGAGTAACATTTTATCATAAGAATATATCAGAATTTACTTATGAATAAAGATATTATGAACATTCTTATGCAAGCCTTTCTCTGCACACTATTAGGTAAATGAATAGACACGCTACAGACTGAGAATAAATTTAGTACTCTTGGGTGAATACCTGAGAAAGAAATTTCTTGGCCATAGAATAGGCAGAATTTTAACTTTACAAGAAACTATCAGTTTTTCAAACTGGTTGTATTTTTCATACTAGCACATTAGGGTGTAAGAGATCCAGTTGCTCTACAGACTCACCAACACTTAGTATTATCAGTCTGTTTAGCTTTTTAAAAGTATGTGTGATATTTCTTCATGGTTTTTAGGAAAATTCACATTTCCCTACTGACAAATGATGTTGAGCACTCTTTTATATGATTATTAGTCATTTGTACATTTTGGGGGGAAATGTCTGTTGAAATTTTTCTTCATCATTATTGGATTTAGTGTCTTTTCTATTCTAATCTATAGGAATTGTTTATATATTATCTACATGACTTATATCACAGATATATGTATTGTATTTATTCTCAGTCTATAGTGTGTCTATTCACTTACCAAATAATGTCTATTTTTGAGCAGAAGTCTTTAATTTGCATGAAGTCCAGTTTCATTTCTTAACTTTTACAGATAGTGCTCTCCGTATTCTAAGAAATCTTTCAATACATCAAATTTGTAAAGGTTTTCTGTGTTTTCTCCTACAATAACTGGGTTTTTTACATGTAGGTCTATGAATAATCTCAAATTAATTACTGACCTTGGTACAAGAGGGATCAATGTTTACTTTTTCTATATCAAACTAGTTAATTCAACACCACTAGTTCAATAGACTCTTCTTTCTCCATTGGATTGTTGAAATCTACTTAGTTGAAAATCAATTGATCTTTTAAGTTAGGGTCTTTTCTGGATTCTGTTCAATTGACCTATTTGTCTTTCCTTACACCGGTAAGATACTGTCTTGATACCACTAAATTCTGAAACTAAGTTTTACAACAAATATTGAATTCAAGTCATGTAAGGTATTCAAACAATTTTTGTTGTCAAAATAGTTTTACCTATTCTTGGTCCTTTCTATTTCCATTTAAACTGTTGATTTCTAAGTAAACACTCACACACACACACACACACACACACACTCTCTCACACACACCCAGTTGGAATTTGATCAGGATTTCATTTACCATTGATCAGCTTATGGAAGAATCAACATTCTAAACAGTATCGTGTCATCCAATACATTAACATATTATATTTATTCATTTAATTAGGACTTCACTGATTTTCTCCAAAATATTTTATACTTTTCAATACATAGATTTTGCTTATATTTTTTTGAAATTTGTCTTGAGTATTTAGTTTTTAATGTTATGATAAATGCTATCAATTTTAAACATTATTTCTTATTTTTAGTTGCCAGTATACAGAAATGCAATTGTTTTTTGCATACCGACTATGTGTCCCACAACATTGCTAAATTCACCTATTGTTTCTAATTGTACTACTGGGGGTTATGTAGAATTTGTTAAAATTTATTTTTTATTGTGATGTAGTTGATTGTACATATCTGCAGGGTACAAAGTTGAATATCAATGCCTGTGTGCAATATGTGATGCTCAAATCAGGATAACTAGTATTATTAGTATAATTAACCATCCTGCATTCCTGGAATAAACCCCACTTGATTATGATAAATATCTTTTTTATATATTGCTCACCTTGATTTGTTAATATTTAGTAAAATATTTTGTAGTTTGATTTTATTGTAAAACCTTTGACTAGTTGTATTATCAGTGCTCATTTTGCCTCCTAAAATGAGTTGCAAAGTCTTCTCTTCTCTTCTCTAAACTATGTGGTCTGAACTTGCACCTAACCATATATGACCTCAAATCACAGTTCTCCAGTAGCTTCCTTCTGACAGCCCATTCAGAGCACAGGCCCCATGCATGCGTAGCTTTGTATTTGGTCATAGACCCAGTGGGAGACTCATGCAGAATTTTGGAGCTCTTTCTCTTTGTAGCTTCCTCCTTTGCAGCAACGGCGTTCCCAAATGCCAGCCAACTCAGCAGCACCAAATTCTCTACCATACAATATGATAGCTGTTCTGTGTTCTCATATAGTACTGCCATTTGGAAAGTCCCTCAGACAGAAAGCCTCAATAGGTGTGGAATTCACCTTATTAGTTTCCATTTTTAATAATCCACAATTCTTTTCTTTCTGTTGTTCAATGACTAAAAATGGTTGTTTCGTATGTATACTGCCCCATTATGGTTTATTTTACAGCAGGAGGTTAAATTTCACTCTGCTTACTCCCTGATAACTAAAAAGGAGAGATCAAACTCTTAACTACAATTTAAAAATTCCCTGCTGTATGAAACAATTTAGAGATGATTTTAAAGGAAGCATTATGGACACATTCTTGGTTGTAAATTATAGTCTGTCTCAATAGTGTCATACCATTGCTTTTGTATATGGCACCTGACAACATCATTTCCAAAATATCATATGAGTAGAATTATATACATGTAGCCTTTTGAGCTGGCTACTTTCAGTTAGTACAGTACATTTTGAGATTCATTCATCTTGTTGGACTCGTCAGTAGTCTGGTTCCTTTTCATTGCTGTGTTAACATCCACTACATGGATGAACAATGCTTTCCTAATCAATTCACCAAGTGAAGCATATTTTTTTTTGCACTTGTCAATTACAAATAAAGATGCTATAAACATTTACAAACAAGTTATTGTGTGAACATAAGTTTTCATGTGACTTGAGTAAATGCCCAGGGAAGGGAATTCTGAGTCATATAGAATGTATTTAATTTTAAAGAAACTGCCAAAGTATTTTTCAAATTGAATGTACCATTTTGCATTGCCACAAGAAATATGTGAGAATTATAGTTACTACACATTCTTGTCACAGCTGGCACTTGCAGGTTTGCTATTATTATTACTATTGTCATTTTAAAGTAGTGGCAGTTTATTATAGTTTTAATATGCGTTTCCCAGATGTTTAATGGTAATTTCTTATGCTCACGAGCCATCTGTATGTATTCTTAGATGATGGATGTCTTTGTTTGAATATTTGTCCTTTTATCAAAATTGGGTTTTTGTTTTATTGTTAAGCTTTGAGATTTGCTTACATATTTTTCATACAACTCCTTTGTCATATAGGTGAGTTTTCAAATATTTTCTTCCAGGGAGTAGCTTCGTTTTTTATTCTCTTATCAGTGTCCTTCAGAGAGCAGAGTCCCTAACATTCTTGAAGTCCAATTTAATACTTTTTCAAGTTTTATTTTATGGTTAATGATTTTGGTGTATATCTAAAAAAGACTTATATAATACAAGATCACAAAGATATTTCCATATATTTTCTTCCAGAATGTTTATAGTTTTAGGTTTCCGTCTGTCCTTGGAGGTACCAATTTTTCATTATATTTTTGGGTAGTTGGTTGCCTTACAACTTCAATTAATTGATAGTCACAAGAAAAGTTGTAATTTGGCAGATAACCTGGGGGTTTTGTTATTGTCATAAGGGTGGAAGTGACACAGTTCCAGTTTTCTCCGTCCTAAATGGAAGCCCACAAATAAGTAAATATATACATACACATATTTCTACTGATATCATGACCATATCATAGGAAAAATTTTTAAGTAAGGGAAAAACTTTCAATCTACATAATTATTTAATCTATTTCTCAAAAATTCTAAAATATCTCAAAATTATTTGTAAAGTCAGGTGATTGTAATAACTAGAAAACATTATAATGAGCTGTAGAAAAAGTCAATACATGTTGATATATGCCCATCACCATCTAGAAAAAATAGTGTTCTAAATACAAAATGTTGGTCCAACTTTTATCGACAGACATATGTCTAGACTTAAGACCAGTAAAACTGATGAAAATATTCATTGAAATAACTATGTTCAGGTTTATCTCTTGCATGTGGTGGACTTGAGATGTTTCTACTCCTTTAATTTCCTGAGACAATGAAAAAAAGTGTGGATTAATCATACCAAAGGTGAAAGATTCTTCATATTTGCTGAAAATGTAATTTAGCCACCATTCCCCGACTCCCACTATGGTGAAAATAACAAAATGTGTTGTATCGTGGACATAACAAGTGAAGGCTTGAGGGCAAAGACAAACTTCCTGTGATAAAATACAGTATCCAAAATTCTTTTAAAAAATAATATCTTGAAAGATCCAACAGAACAGCTCTTTTTTCTGCTCAACAAAGTCTGGATGATCGGACAGTCCACAGATCATTTCTGGAGACTGTTACATCTTGATGAGCAGGTGCAAGTTGTGGCAAAAACTGCATATGCAAGGTATCGCTTTAGGGTATAGACAGGAGGTCCAGCAATATGGAAAGGATATTATTGGACAATGGGATTTATGACAGCAGATATGAAATGACTAAAAAAAGGGGGTGTAAAAGTTAAATGGTTGCACTAGTCTCTTAGAAAAATGTTTCACTAAGCTCAAATTCTCATCTGAAAGACGAAAAATAGAAAGTATTTCCAGTGAAGAAAAGAACAAGATAAGGGTGATTGGTATGACAATATTGTTTCTATATTGCTTTGGCATTTTCACCAATGGAGTTGACATAAGAGGAAAAAAAAGTGTAAAAAAACTGAAAAGAATGAGAAAGTATATTTTGCTTACTAGTGATATGAGAATATGTATGAAAAATTTCAAGAGAAGATTTTACCTGTCATGACAGGGGTAGATCTGGTTCAATCTTCCCAAAGAGCAGTAGGAACCACAGGGCCAGAGGAAGAATGTGTGTAAGCTGTTTTTTCAATGATTTTAATATAAATACCAGCAAGTTTATGTTAGAGAGAAAGATTGTAGCAGAATACTCTAAGGAACATTCAGAACATACATTAAAAGGAAATATTTTAGGTTATGTTTGCTGTTCTTCAGCTTGAGAAAAATGATTTCATGTTGTACTGTGAGCTTTAAGGTGCTGTCTGAGAGTCTTGAGAGAGGTTTGAGCATGGTGGACCAAATCCAAGGGTGGGTGTAAAATTCATGGTCAGATCTTGTCTCTATGTATTTGGGTCAGATCTTGTCTCTATGTATTTGCTGTGGTGTTTCATTACCAGTGTTGGCTGGTGATGAGGCAGGATAATATTTTAATTAATAATCTGTCTTAATTAGCTGTTCAATATCTCTTTGTAACCTTCTCAATGGTGTAGAGAGTTACATAGAAAGTTGGAAAACACTTCACAAGACTTCTCTTAGAAAAGTTTTCTATACTTTGGATAAGCGAATTATCATTTCAACATACTTTCAGAGGTCCAAGAACTTCAATAGTTGGTTGATCTTACTCATTTTGCATAAACTAGTTTGAAGATTTTATATAGATTGGAGAATACTGAGATTAAATTATATTGTATTTATAAAATTAAACTATCTTTTACACTAATTGGGAATTATTGGTGTATTTACATCAAAATTGACACTTTTCACTTGAGGTTAATAGTTTAAGTCACTGATGAAGATTCTGTTTAATGTGAAATGTTAATGTGAAATCACTGGCTGTCTGTAGGAGGACACGAGACATTTAGTTTAGACCCTAGACACTTCATTATTTCCAAAGATTGCTTTGTGAAAATTGGAATCTCTCTTCTTCTCTGGAATCTTATTCTACTTGTCTATACAGATGAAAAGACAAAAAAAAAAAAATTGGCACTCATCTGTGGCTCGCAGAGTCTAAGTAAAATTTGAATGCATGCATTCTCACATATATCAAATTCATTTTCCACAGGGATTTTTCCTTCATTTACATTAGGTATGTGTAGCTAAATTGTGGTTTGTTGCATTTTATTTTTAATTTTCATTTTTTTAAAAAATATCTTCCTGGTACTTTGTTTAAACTTAAAAGGACATTTTGGGCTGTTCTTTTTACGTCTTCTGAAAAATTCATAGGATTAATACATCTTTGGTAAACATTACGTTTATTTTTCCCAGGGATATGAAGGTGATCATTCTAGTCTCCATATCTTGTTACCTAAAGAATGATAAAAAGGCTTTTAAGTTGTTTAGATTTTATACATTAATACACTCTACTAAATGTGTGCTTTGTGAACTACTATTGGAAAATAATAGCAATATCCTAATAATGACATCTAATATTTATTAATTGGTGTGTGTAACATAATGTGCTAAGTGTATTTTTAAACTATATCATGTAATGCTCAGAAGAAACCAGTGATATTGACTATTATTATTATTATTATTATCTCATTTTATAGATGAGGAATTTGAGATTTGAAAGTAAGCAACTTGTCTAAAGTTACATATCAAATAAGTGGTAGAGCCAGGATTCAAACCTGGTGGAGACAGGTCTGATAGTCTTCAGAAACATGCTCTAGATTACTATGTCGTATGGCAGTAAGTAGCATATATGCACATGAAATATTTTAGGAGCAATACACGTAAAGCAACTTTTTCTTCATCAATAATAGCATGTCTCCTTATTCCCTGTTGTGTACCTTATCTTCAGGATATGTTGATTTACTTGTTGAGCACAAGGTTTACTATGGTCTCTTGAATCAATGCCTTTGTACATGTTGCTTCTATTCTCCTTAGTGCTTTCTTAAATTTCACCTGCCTCATCATTATTTATCATAATAATTGGCTTAGGAGCTATAATCTTCAGCAGAACTTCCTAAACTTTTCTCTCCATCCATAATTGGGTAGGTGCCGTCATGTCTGCCCCAGGTTAATTTATGCAAACCTCCATGACTTTTCTATATGTATTATAATTGTTGTTCGTTTTTCCATCTCCTGAATGGGAAAATTAAAGCCACCATCTCTCTAATTTTTCTTTTGCATCTGCTTCTTAGTTTGTACATGCTAAATTTCTGCTACATTAATTAATTAGCTAATGATGTTTGGTAAAATAAAACATAAATTGGGGTATATACTATCAAAGCCTTGAGCCCTGAAATTTTAAAACACTACTCTAGGGCCGGCCCCATGGCGCACTCGGGAGAGTGAGGTGCTGGGAGCCCAGCGAAGCTCCCGCTGCGGGTTCGGATCCTATATAGGACTGGCTGGTGTGCTCACTGGCTGAGCGTGGTGCGGGCGACACCAAGCCAAGGGTTGCGATCCCCTTACAGGTCACGAAAGGGACAAAAAAAAAAAAAAAAAAAACCAACAAAAAACCCACTACTCTATCTATTGAACTGCCACTAAAATGATACATTTTCTTGTAAGATAATGGACAGAAGACTGGGAAAGTTTATTATTATCTTCTTACTTCTGTACGAATGTGTGTTATTAAAGTAGTGGGGACCTTTAGACAGAAAACAAGAGCCTAGATATCACAGTAAAATTTCTATTCTTGGTATGTGGGAAAAGCCTAGTAAACATAGGGTCAACTCAAATTTTCTTAAGAAAACACCTTTGATAAATAATTGTCATGTAGTTAAGTTTTCTTTCAATCTTATAATATGAGAGGGAAACAGAAAAACATGCACAAGAGTTCTCTAAATTCTACTAAAGTCCACTGAAAGGAAGATATCGCAAAGTTGAGCTGGCTGGTTAACTCAGTTGTTCAAACCATGGCACTGATAACACCAAGGTCCAGGGTTTGATCCCTGTACTGGCCAGCCACCAAAATACACACAGACACACACACACACGGCAGTTTGAATATAAAAAGCTATTTTCTAGAATCCAGGATAATGACTTTTTTGATTGTTTATATTTTAATGTAATTTATTAGTAAATCAACTAATACCCTAAGTAGAAAAATTCTCCTGAAAAAGAGCAGCAAACATGTACAATTGACATTTTCCAATTTCAAGATTTTCTACAAAAGTACAGTAATCAAGAGTGTGGTATTAGCAGTAAAAATAGTACAGAAATAAACTCATCTGTTTGTGGTCAATTGATTTTTGACAAGATGCCAAAACCGTTCAATGGGGAAAGAAATAGTCTCTCCAACAACAAGGTGCCGGGATAACTTTATATTCATGTGCAAACAAATGAAGTCGGATCATTACCTACAACACATCAAAAAATTAACTTATAAAGGATCAAAGACTTAAATATAAGAACTAAAACTATAAAAACTGTTGAAGAAAATATAGGGGTAAATCTTCATGACTTGGTATTTGGCAACAGTTTCTGAGATATAATATCAAAAGCACCAGGAACAACAAAAAAGAATAGATAAGTTAAATTCCTCAAAATAAAAAAAAATGTTCATCAAAGGACAGCATCAAGAGAGTAAACATACAACTCGCACAATGGGAGAAACATTTGCAAGTCATATATCTGATAAAGCTCTAATACCCAGAATATAAAAAGAATCACTACAATCAATAACAAAATATAAGCAATTCAATTACAAAACAGGCAAACAACTTGAATAGACATTTTTCCAAAGAAGATATAGAAATTGTTATCAAACACGTGAAAAGGTGCTCTACATCGTTAGCCATCAGAGAAATACAAATGAATACCACAGTGAGATACCACTCCACACTCCCTTGGAACGGCTATTACAAAAAAGAAAGAAAATGGGCCGGCCCGGTGGTGCACTGGAGAGTGCGCCGCTTGGGAGCATGGTGGCGCTCCCGCCGAGGGTTCAGATCCCATGTGGAGACTGGTTCCCGCTCACTGGCTGAGCGCGGTGCGGGTGCAACACCAAGGGTTGCGATCCCGTTGCCAGTCCCCGGTACGGGCGCGACACTGAGGGTTGCGATCCTGTTACCGGTCAGTAAAAAAGACAAAAAAAAAAAAAAAAAGAAGTATTGGTGGAAATGGGAATAATTATAGCACTAATACATTGTTGGCGGAAATGTAAAATAGGGCTGCCACTGTGGAAAACAGTATGGCGGTTCCTCAAAAAAGTAAAAGATCTAATATTTCCACCCCTAAGTATATACCCAAAGAATTGAAAACAAGAATTCAAGTAAAAACTTGTGCTCAGATGTTCACAGTTGCAGTATTCACAACAACCAAAAGGGGGAAACAATCCAAATTTCCATCAATGGGTGAATGAATGAAACATGGCAAATACAAACAATTTGGATAGTATTTAACAATAAAAAAGAATGAAATACTGATAAATAATAACATGTTTCAACATGAGCGAAACTTGAAAACATTATGCTAAGTGTAAGAAACTCAACACAAAAGGATATATATTGAATGATTTCATTTGTATGCAATATCCATTATAGACAAATCCATAGAGAAAGAGAGCAGGTTAGAGATTACCAGTGGCTGGGGATAGAGAGAAATGGGGAGCAATTAATTAAAAGGTACAGGATTTCCTATTGGGATGATGAAAAAAATTTTCTGAAACTAGATAGCAGTGATAATAGGCATTCTAACTGGAATGAGATGATACCTCACTGTGGTTTTATGTTGAACATTTTTTCATGTACCTGTTGGCTATTTGTGTACCTTATTTTGAGAAATGTCTGTTCAGGTCCTTTGCCCATTCTTTAATTGGGTTATTTGGTTTTTTGCTGTTCAGTTGCTTGAGTTTCTTGTATATTCTGGATATTAGCCCCTTGTCTGATGTGTAATTTGCAAAGACTTTCTCCCATTCTGTAGATTTTTCCTATGCTTGTCGACTGTGTCCCTTGCTGTGCAGAAACTTTTTAGTTTGATGAAATCCCATTTGTGTATTTTTGCTTTAGTTGCCTGTGCCTTTATAGCCTTATTCCAAAAAGTGCTGCCTACTCCCATTTTGTGATGTAGTCCCATTTGTGTATCAACAAGACAAAAAATAACAAATTCTGGAGAGGATGTGGAGAAAAAGGAACTCTCCTACATTGCTGGTAAGAATGCAAATTGACACAGCCACCATGGAAAACTATACAGAGGTTACTCAGATAAGTAAAAATAGATCTACTTTACGACCCACCTAATCCACTACTGGGAACATACCCAAAAGAAATGAAATCAATACATCAAAGAGATACCTGCTCTCCTGTGCTTATTGCAGCAATATTCACAATAGCCAAGAGATGTAATAAACCTAAATGTCCATCAAGTGAATGGATTTTTGAAAAACCTGTTGTGTATATACACAATGGAATACTATTCAGCTTTTTTTTAAAAAATGATATCATGTCATTTGCAGCAACCTGGATGGAACTGAGAAATCATCATAAGTGAAGTCAGGCACAGACAGACAAATACTGCATGGTCTCACTCATATGTGGAATCTAAAAAAAAAAAAATGTGGTTCTCATAGAAGTGGAGAGTAGACATATAAGGGTTACTAAAGTAAGGTAACAATGGTGGGCTAATGGGTACAAAACTATGGTATGTACCCTAAGTGAATCATGGTGCAGTACATGCATGTATTGAAACAGCACGGGCCGGCCCGGTGGCACACTCGGTAGAGTGCAGCGCTTGGGAGTGTGGTGGTGCTCCCGCCGAGGGTTCGGATCCCATATAGAGACCGGTCCGCTCACTGGTTGAGCGCAGTGCGGGCACAACACCGAGGGTTGCGATCCCGTTACCGGTCACGAAGAAAAGATAAAAAGGGAAAAAAAAAAGAAAAAAAAAGAAACAGCACACTGTACCCCACAAATATGTACAAATAAATGTTAAAACATTTTGAATAAAAAGAAAATAAAATAGCAAATAAGGCAGGAAAAATTGCTAGAAAACGATTATTATGAACAAGTAAAAAACAAATAAAGCTCTAGTGCTACTTGAGAAATACCTCAGAAACCAAGAGACCTATTTCTGTTTAAATAGCCTATGATGTACACTTTTTAGTCAATGTAGCTTAATGAGTTCTGACAGCTGAGTCCAATTGGGGATATTGGTAAAGCCTGCAAAATTTTTTTAAATATAATTTTTTAAAAATTAAAAACATGACTCTCATACAAATACAAAAATAAACATGTCAATGATTTATTATCTCATTAGTACTAAAATCATTTAGATGGTAAAGCTAGTTTGATGAGCATTTTGTGAAATAGGGTTCCTAATAGTGCAATAGGAGAGAAATTTTGAAATAAGTTTGCTAAGTTGGAGACCAAATTCGTTAATATCATACAAGGCAATAAACTGTGACCTTTCAGACTGTTTTTCCTACTGAGCTAAAATCTAAGTCCTTGATTATATTCACAAAAATCTAAGTCCTTGATTATTATTAAATAGAAAAGTTAAATTGAAGATCATTCCTCTAGATAATTAATGTTTAGTTAAGCCTTCTACATAACACCCCAATATAACATTGAAAGAAACTGATGCGCACTTTCTTGCCCCATCCCCCATTTACATATTTTTAATATTTTATGACTATATACACATTGAAAAAATTAACTTACATATAAAAATAAAGACAATTGGCAAATGAAAAATAATTTGCAACAACTAAGTCACACGATTTTTAAGAAGATTATTTACTATTTGTCTAAAAAGTTGTAGACTTATGTAATAATTATTTATGCATTTATAAGGAAGCATAAACATTGTTATAGAAATTGAAATGTTTACCAAGAAATCATAGGTAACTCACAAAAACGTGGCTCATACACACAAGGGGGAAAAAACTAAACTTACTAGTAATCAAGTAAATGCATATTAAAATTATAATCACATACATTTGTTTACTTTTCAAATGAAATTTTTAATGATGACTTTGCCATTTTGATGATACAGGCACTCATAAAGAATACAAATTGCTTCAGTCTCATTAGGCGCAATTTTATGTATGTCCTAACAGCTTTAAAAAATTTTAAAGAATGGTATGTAACAGATTTATTTCTGAAAATATTTCCTAAGAATATGGTGAATACATTAGCATTAATTCTAAAAGGAAAACTTTGAAAATAACTTATAATAAGGTAAATGTGACATAATATTACTGCTTTCATTAAGATGAAGTAGTCAGATCAGTTTTAATAGTATGGGACAACGATCATGATAAATCAAGAAAAATGTTCTGTAGTGTCTAGTAGGTTAAATATACAGTACTGCAGCCAGTTACACTCAGGCACAGCCTCAGAACACTCTTCAACACACCATAGCTAAGTGCGGTCAAACAGTTGGAGCTTTGTGAGAAGGGACCCTCTGCCACAGCTGAGTCACCCGTCCCATTTTACATATCCTGCGCATGTTTGCTAATTAAAAGTGTAACTGGAGGATAGAGAATGGTGACTTCCTTTGTAACTAATCTGGCTGGATCTGGCTTCATGAAAGAGGCAACTTTTAAACTACGTCTTGACCAGATGGGTAAAATGTTAAGTAGGAATATGACTAGAACAATGTGCTGTGGCTAAAACAACTTCCAGGACTTAGCAGGACACTTTGCTGTCCTGTAGAGAGAATACCATGCAAGAAGCAAAGGACTCATAAAAAAGTGAAAGACTTGCATATGAGCTTTAATACAGAAGCCAATTTTCAGTCTATACAGAAAAATCAGTACACTGACTGCACTAACATGAAGCTGAGCTCCAAGTGCCAAATAAATAGTTTCTATTACTAAAAATTTATTCTGATAATCAATCTTTCTTTTTGATAAAGTATTAATAAACTCCAAAGGCAAAACTCAAAACATATGTGTTTCAGACAGTAAATGTTTTAATCTAATTGTAAAATTCTCCTTTTTTACATAAAATTGTCAACACTAGTAGGAGTTCTTACATGCACTTAATAACTACTGTGGGTCGTAGCATGAACCTTGCTTGGGTCTTTACCCATAGACCTATACTGAAAGAGAACCTGTGCACTATTTGTCTTTGCTTCATTAACAAATCACCTATCTAGAATTGTTAAATGTAGAGATATAGATACCACTTTCCATTGCTGTGGGGATAGTCAGAGCTTCTTTTTTCCTTTTAAAAATATCAATTTCTTTGCTTTTGTTTTCCTCAGTGGCAAGAATTATTTCCTATTCTTTTTAACACACCAAAATCAAACACTGGAGGTGGGACATATGTTTTTAATAAATGTTGTGAGTACATGAAATGTGAGCTCAATAACTCAATGTTTAATTTTCTGTCCAAGGTTCCTGAGAGGTGGTAAATTATTAAGAAGGTTCAAATTTCTGGAGCTGGAAAGCTAGGTTGAGAAGGCTCAAGAGTTAGGGTGAGTGCATCTAAAAAACAGAGTTAACTTTCCAATACTCTCTTGGTACTTAGAATACGAAGTTTTAATAGGAGGAGAAGGGCAGTCTTAAACACACGGGTTACTCCCTCTTAACACCTTTGGAAGATTTTCAATGTTGGAGGATATAAGACTAAAACTAAGCTCAAGAGGATACAAAGAGAAGGGTGGAATGACACATACATTTCTGGGAAACAGCCAGAGATTTCTCAAGCTCTTAATAAGAAGCCCAAGAGGACCATAACCTAAGAACTGACATAAACCAGGAAAGTTTGAGATTTGATGAGACTGAATCTCAGCCTTGAGCCAAATTACCCTCTGAAAGGATTAATGTTAATAAGTCTCTCACACTATCTGCCTAAGATTAAAAAAGGGAAAATTTTCTTTTGTGGAAGATGTCAACCAGAAGCACCTTTCATACGCCTTTATAGACAATGGTCAGCATAGAATTAAATATTACTAGACATGCAAAGAGGCAAGAACACATGACCAGAAATCAGTAGAAAAATAGACAATAGGATAAGATGTGCAGATGATTTCAGCATTGGAGTAAGCAGACAAGGTGTTTAACTTAACTATGAATGTTATATCAATGACAATAGTGGAGATTTACACAGAATTTTAATAGAAGATTGCCACTAAATACACATTATAGAATGAAAAAAAAATTGTCATTCAAAACTAAGAAAAGCACAGTGTTTGCTTGTAATAGCAAGATTGGTGTGAAAATGATGATTAATCTATAAATAGGATAAGTTGAAATCAAAAAGTAAGACAGGCTAAAACTTAACATTAACACTAATATTAAATGTAAATTGAATAAAAACTCCAATTAGAAGAGAAAGTTTGTCAGAATGAATAAAAACAAACCCAGCTGTTTACCAGAGAAACACTTTAAATCTAAAGACATGAATAATTTGAAAACAAAAAGATGAAAAAGATATACCATGCACATTGACTAAAAGTAGATCAGTATATTAAAATCAGACAATGTCTACTTTAATGTAGAATAATATTACTAAAAATAAAAAGAGACAGGTTTTAAGGATCGAATGGTCAATTCACAAGAAAGATATAAAAATCCTAAATTTACATATGTCTAATAACACTTCAGAACAAGAGTAAAAGCAAAAGTTAAAAGAAATGAGAGATATCAAATAAGCAAAAAAAAAAAAAAAAAAAGGTCTACATTAAGAAAAATTCTTTGAAGTTTTTTAGTGGACCTCAACAATTTTGGAATATAAACTAGTTTAATTCAGGGTTTGCCATGTGTCTTTGTAAACAAAACGAGCCACGCTGATTAGTATATGCATTGCCTATGGCTGCTTTTGTGCTACTAGAGTAGAGTTGAATAGTTGTGACAGAGACCATATGCCCACACATCCTAAAATATTAATTATCTGGCTCTCTGCAGAAAAAGTTTGCTGACTCTTCTGTTAGATAATGGTAGCTCAGCAATGTTAAAAATCCTGACTTTGAGAATTGTCCCATGGTTACGTAAGAGAATATTGTTCTTGCTTTTTAGTACACACTTAAGTATTTAGCATAAAGGAACATTATGTACTGAAGGCACTCTCAAATGGTTCAGCAAAAGTAGTTTTTATTTGTATATGGAAAGATTGTTGAGAAGATTAGAGGGTAGAGATCTAGAGCACATGTGGATGACGACGTTTGTCTGAGTAGATGATGTTTATTTGCTGAACAAGAAAAAGTTAGCTACTTTCATCTTTTGAATTTGCTTAAACGAAACTTGTAATATGACAGAGGAAAGTGGGTGGAGAGTTTCAGGAAAGTAAAAAAAAGTTTTAAAATTAATCGATCATAATAGGAAAGAGGGTTTTTTGAAGATATTTAGTAGGATTAGTAGGTAATATTGAGTGTCTTCTTGAGTTTGGGAATTATGAACACATAATGTTATAAGACCCTTGTTCGTGTGGTTATTTCCAGCAATTCTCAGCTATGTGGAAGAGGCATAAAGAAGTTTGACCTAGCTGGTCACTTAAGGTTAGTGTTTCTCAGTCGTTATCAACAAAAGAAGGAGCAAGCAAATTGAAAATGTTTGAATGAGAGTGATTATAATGATGAACTAGGGAAATGGAGCTTGAAAAGGAAGGAAGCATAGTCAGAAGGGATAATGGATGGGAGAAAAAGGTGATTAAAGGATTGGAAAGCTTGATGAAGTAAAATAAAATATTGCAGTTGAGGAACTTGAGCAAGACAGATGGAAAGCTAGGTGGCTGGGAACCTTGGGATGTTTCAATGCTTCCGTCCTCAGATGGGAGGCTTCAATTTGTGGTTTTGAAGGTGTTGCGTTTGCTGATTTCAGTCTGTGACCATAGAAGTGGGTAGCTGAGGAAGAGTGGAGGAAAAGTAGTTGTAAGTGAGGTGGGAAAATAAACATGAAGAATGATCACAGGGGTACAGAGGAAGACACCTGATGTATAAAACATTGATGAATGTGTGTGCTTGTGTGTGTGCTTGTGTGTGTGCTTGTGCATAGGAGGTGCTGTGGGAATGACAGAGGGAGAGGTAAGGGCATACGTGAGGACAGGAAGAGGATGGATTAGATTGATGATAAGAATCTTAAAAGTATAGGGATTTTTAGGAGACAGAAATGATAGAGTGGATATGGAGTGAGGATATATAATTCCTAACTCTGAGCAACAAAGGTATCCAAGAATTAGTAGCCTTTAGAGAGGGATACGGAAAGATCAGTAACCTCAAGGGCTAATCAGAATTTAATTAAAGTAAAAGGGCAGAAAAATATTCTGGATAATGTTTAGAGCATATGAAAGTTTTCTTTGATCCTTCACATAGCCAATATACAATGAACATTTATTGAATTTCTTGTTTTGAAAGTATGAAGAGAATAGAAATAAGACTAAGTTTATTCCCTTTAAGGCCAAATGGCTTGATGACTAGTTAGATGTAGACTAAGCTGAAACATCTAGTAAAATTAACATCTGTAGGAGGAGATTGATGACTTTCACCAAAATACAGAACACAGTGCACGGAAAATATTATGGTTTAGGGCATATTGAGTTTGAGATGTAAAAAAAAAAAATTATGGTTCCAGGAGTATCTTCTTTTATGTCTCGAGACTCCAAGGTATACCTACAAATATTTCTTGTAAGTGGTACAGTGCACGGAAAATATTATGGTTTAGGGCATATTGAGTTTGAGATGTAAAAAAAAAAAATTATGGTTCCGGGAGTATCTTCTTTTATGTCTCGAGACTCCAAGGTATACCTACAAATATTTCTTGTAAGTGGATTTTTTTTTTTTATTACAATAAGGTGTCCTATCACAGCCCCCTTTATATGTTTTGGATTGACCCTGAGAATTCCTTGTTGTTATCTCAGATTATATATTTTAAATTCAAGAACAGTGACTTTTTGATGTATATTTTTATTAAGACAGTTGTCCATGGTCAACTTATTTCTGTTTACCTAGTATATAAGTTCTTAGTTTAGATTTTACATATCACTAGTTAGTCTGCAAATGTGAGTCCCCAAATCTTTTATAATTACATGCAACATTTGCATGTATACTCAATTTGATTTTTTGGATAATAAAGTGATTATTTTCATTGATTCTCAAAGTTTTGTGATATTAAAAAGTTAAAAATCACTACCTTAGTGGACAAAAGTACTGCATAAAATTAGAAATAACATATTGAAAACTGAAAATAGCAGGGAGAGTGGAGCTAATATCAATAGTTTGTACACTAGATATTTTTAAAATATGCATAAAGCCCTTTGATATACTACCTGGCACAGAAGTAATCATGAAATAAATTCTTATTACTATTACATAAATGTATCATTTAATTATAATAAATAATGAGGTATATATGTTTATGCCCATTATACCAAGTAAAAAACTGTCTCGTGAATTTTCTACTTTAAATTACTATCTAGAGTTCACCTATTTTATTAAATGATAGAACTAGACCTCCTAAGAATGTGACTGCAAAATCTTCTCTTTACAGTAATACAAGTCACCTAAGGTCTCAAAATTTGCAGTTGTGATTAAATAATATAGAAAGTTGCCGAGAAGAACTTTTTGTCTGCTCTGGAATACCATCGACATCATTCAAGGAGGGATATTGTCAAACTGTAAACTCCACTTTAATTATCTAGGTTGCTGATGTCCTTCTCTTTTTATGTACTTTATTTATCTCTGTTCTTCCCGATCCTTCCTCCATATATATGGTAAAGGCCAAGAAAATCACCTTTGATATAAACTCAGTAAAATAAATAGATAGAGAGATAGATTAAGAGTAATGACATAGGGGTCAAACTAACTGCAACAAAGCTCTAAGAAAATAATTTTCTTGTATGAAAGATGTTCAAGGTCAATTTCACACAAATTGTCTTTCCAACCACAAAGGAACTAACAGTAATCATCATCATTAGCAGTGTCCTTCCCTAATATTTAGGAAGACAATATATAAAATCTAAGTGCTATTAAGTAACCATCAGAGATTTCAGACTTAAGGGCTTAGGAAAAATAGCAATAAAGGGAGTCAAAGCAGTATCTTCTTAGAGTCATATTTTATACAGACATAATATTAATGATAAAA
>NW_007734325.1:21203-24473 GCF_000696425.1 Galeopterus variegatus | reverse complement strand
GAGGCTATAGAAACATTTAATCAAACTGATTCTTTTCTACTCTGCTGTGATATGTATTACATTAATCAAATTTATATTCCTATCTATTTTTGAAAGTGTGAAATTGTTGATGCGATGTTTTCCACCTCTTCTCACATCAGAACGCACAAACCATTTGTATTTATATGGATTCCAAACAGAACATTCCTAGTTGTTATTCATACTGTTATGTCATTAGAGTTGACAAATTATGGAAGTTGTGTATATATTCTTTTGCCCACACCTATAAAAGCAGATTATATTATTTTTCCTCCTAATTCAAATTTAATCCCATTTGAACAAAATTCCAAATCATATGCCTCAGAATCAAGTCTGTATTTGACTTCTATAATTCAAAAAGGAGTTGACAAAATGAAAAGAGGTCAAGCAACACCCTAAAGATGAGCTTATTTCTATTTAGAAGTAGCTCTTTTAGACCAAGATCAAGATGTTAGTTAAGAGGTTGATCAAGTTAGAAAATGAGTTTTCACAGGGGGCCAGTTGATCTTTATTTTCCGTAAGGACTAAATTAGAAAGAGTGGAGTTTGATGCATGAAGATTCAGATTAGAAACAGCAGCGTATCTTCTGCAATTTCCGAGTTATTAAATGCATGCTACTGAGGCTGTGAATCTACTTTGGAGGTGCCAGGACTGGCTTTCATCTATCACCTGTTTGAGATAAGTACATGGCTTTAACCTGCCAAAAGCTGTGCAGGACGGGTCGTTCTATTTAACACTGCAGCATGATAACATACTCTGGAGTTAAGGACTCACTGTGAATCCCCCTTTGTTGTTGCTGTCACTATAATAGATTCAAAATTTATCTTAATGATGAACAGATTAAAGAGATTTATGGGGTCATTTGATTCCAGCCTCCTGCCACAATTTGCTTGTTCTCTGTACTATAGAATGAGTTAAAAGGAAAGTTTAATCAAGAAACAAACAAGTATCCTCCAAAGAGTTCAACATTTGCATGCACTTTGTTATGGTAACCTGTAATTTAGTATGTTCCACATTCTGAGTACCTGGCTATCCACAGTTTTGGTAAATAACAAAAAGGCAGTATAAAGATAAGTTCTAAATTGCTTAATATTTTGCAGACTTTCTAAACATTATGTCTTAGGAATGTTTTTTATCTAAATTCTCAAAGAAAACCAAAGGTGAACTCACTGTTTCCTTCCCGCCCCACCCCCTTGCTCCCTAGGAATTCACTGTGCTTCTTAACAACATGTTAGCACATGAGATTTTTACCTCAGGCTTTGATTTTTAGGGAATTCAACCTAAGACGGTAATTAGGATTAAATTATAAAGCAAGAACAGAAGTGGAGCAGTATCTTCCATTATTTCATTTTGCAGAGACATTTCCCCATTAAATTCCTAGTCTGAGAACAAGGGCCATTTCTTCAACACATCAATTTATCAAGAGATAGACATGGCATTCTAGGCATTTATGATCGCAATAACCATGCTTTTTGTAGGCTGACCATTTAAAACCACCCTGTGGATTATTAAAGATATTTCTCAGGGGTTTTGTGTGTATTTTGAATACATCACAAACACAAAGTCCTCCGTAGAGGTAGACTATAGCAGGACACCATCCTCTTTTTATGATGTCTTAATGGAGTGCTGCTCCTGTCAGTAACCCAAATATGTGGCGTGGTGTTTAGAAGTAGATCAGCTGTATATCAGGAAGATTTTAGCAAATAGATGCCTATCTCATTGGCAGAATACATTCTGCTTGGAAAATAGCAATCGAGACAATAAAAAAACCTCTGAAGAGTCTGTTGCCATATTTCCCAATCTTTCATGTTCTTTTAAGACTTTCTAAACTTTACATGTGCTGCACAATAACATACCCGCAATCTCACAATGTGACTTTTCTGGGTGATTCACCACTGATGTCATATTGCTCCCTGTACTTTGACTAAAAGGTCTGAAGTGCTGATAAGGAGAAGCATACCACTTGGATGTTATAGTACACCTGTGACCATTACACCATTTGAAAATAAATGGAATAATGAACATCATATGATTTACTCAGCTGATCCTTCCTTTGCATTCTCCCATTTCTTTACACTATGCCTGTGGTGCTTTTTTCCTACCATGAGCATACCAGCAACTTAGTGACTTTTAATTCATTGACTTTTGCAACCGTTGTTTATAATAAGAAGACTACCCTTCAGTCAAGTTTTAAAAACAGATATGTGAACAAACAGCAGAGAGTGATGTATGTATAGCAGTGTTATGTGTCTAAAGTTAGCAAAAGTGAGGAAGTGACTGTTTCTGAATGGAGCCCTAAAATGTCCTTTGAGCTAGCATTTGAAGTTTTCCAGGTCAACAGGAAAGAAAGGCATTCCGTGCACAGGAAACAAGTTTGCAAAAGGTGTAAATTATGAAAGAGCATGACCCACTCGGCCATCTCTTTGCAGGTGAATATTGTTGAACTTTAAGAGGATATAAGTGAACAAAGATAGAAGTCAGTAGTGCAGAATGTGTCAGATGTCACATGGAAAAATTTGGTTGTGTCATTCTGGGAAATTTGGACTGTATTCAGTATATGACAGAAAACCAGAAATAGTTAAACAGAAGGCAGAGTAGTGAGATAGAATGAAATGATCAAAGTCAGATTTTGTAAACAATAGCCTTGGAGACAAGATAACACACTGATTAGGAGAAGAAAGTATAATAAGAACAGTCCATGTGAGAGATAAGCAACTGTACTAGGGCAATGGATACAGAAAAGGCCAGGAGGAGGCAAAGTCCCGTGGCAGAAAAGATGTAAAATTATTAACATTTAGTAAAATATTTGTTGTTGAACTCATGGGAAATAAATAAATCAAGAAACACGTTTTTATTTCTTAGAACACGTGGCACAGGATCTAAATTAATAATCACTTCAATCATTCCAAGAAACCAAACTCGTAGTTATTGAATACCTGCTCTGTTTCAATCACCAGTAATGAAAAAATGAATGCTACAAGATCCCTAAGAAGCTGTGACAAGATGATTAAGTGGAATTGTTTTAATCACAATTTCAGTTGAGGTTCAAGTAAATAAATGCCACGTTTGAAAGAAAGATGTGAAACTACCGTGCAAAAGAGGATTTGCAAAAGAGGCACCATAAAATAATTTATGCTACTCCTGATACCACCCAGACTAAGGATACCAGGTAAAGGATTTTTAGAGAGAGATTCCACATATGTGTGCCCTACTGTCCCCAAAGGGAAAAGCATGTCCACCTCTAGCAGAGGA
>NW_007734325.1:18622-20648 GCF_000696425.1 Galeopterus variegatus | reverse complement strand
ACAATTTCAGTTGAGGTTCAAGTAAATAAATGCCACGTTTGAAAGAAAGATGTGAAACTACCGTGCAAAAGAGGATTTGCAAAAGAGGCACCATAAAATAATTTATGCTACTCCTGATACCACCCAGACTAAGGATACCAGGTAAAGGATTTTTAGAGAGAGATTCCACATATGTATGCCCTACTGTCCCCAAAGGGAAAAGCATGTCCACCTCTAGCAGAGGGGAAAAAGTGTCAATGGTTCCAGCTGGAGGATGTGATATGTGTCCCCTAGAACTTGGGAGACACAGCAGACCAGTGTTTGACTCCACCTAAGAGATTCAAAAGGTGAGAGTTTGGCACATTGGATGGCTTTCACTCCTGGAGTTCAGCAGAAAGAAGATGAGTATTTCCCCTGAATCTGTCTTACATCTGAGTAGGCTGTCAGTACAGGTAAAGTAACCCCTCCAGGATAAACTCCAGGATTCCCAGGGGTAAGGAAGCCGTCTTCAACCACCAGCAGCAGCAGAAGTGATTCATTGTGCAAAGGATCCTGCAGGGGAGGGATCCCTGGCACTTGGAAAGTCTCCAGTTAATCAATGGAATGTGTCCCAGGAAAGATGAAAGAGAGTTGCCTCTAAGCACCTGCTGGGGGCATAGGGTGCTAACCCCGGCCCAGGGCAGTATTAATGAGGCCAGAATGTTCCCTTTCCCTGTATGTCTCCCCAAACTTCCAAACATCTGACACTAGTAGGAATGCTGCATGATCAAAGAGAGAAAGGTGTTATGCCTCCCTGTCAGTGCAAAGGTGGCTGGTGTCAGCAGGCCCCAGCCAAGGGACAGGAGAAGAGGCTCGAAGATTTCAAACGGCACATTATATTAAATACACGATGACAAGGAGAACTTTTTATTTTCTGAGAATATCCATAAAAGCCATTGTGCTTTGATTAGTTTTTATCCGAAGGGACAGAGAAGTCAACCTTCTGAGTGGGTTAGAATAGGCAAGGGAGAAACTCTAAGTTGATACCTGATCTCACTTATAGGTTGACCTTGGGTTTCCATGCTGATTAGAGTTTGCAGTTTAGAAATGTCTGAATATTTGACCTTGGTGAGTTAACTGAAATTTGACTAAGAGTCAGGAGCCCTAGCTTTTAGCTCTGACCTGCATTACTGTGGGCACATGGTTTTACCACCCTGTATTCTCTGTGCCCATATATATATGTTAAACTCCCTGATCCTTGTAATGTCTCATATTAAATTCTAAAGTTCTGAGTGTCAGACAAATAACATTTCTCTGGAATATCTGACTTGTTTAAAAGATGTTAATGAATGGGCAAACCTGAGACAGAGAGCAAATGAATGTAGGGCCACAATTTTTACTTTATACAATGCTCAGAGAAAAAAAAATGCATTAAGAATGGGCATATTTGAGATTGTCAAATGTTTAGAAAGCCTCCAAATGAACACTGCTTAACACAAAACCATATTTGGAGGACATTTGTGCATCAAGAATGGGCATATTTGAGATTGTCAAATAAATGTTTAGAAAGCCTCCAAATGAACACTGCTTAACACAAAACCATATTTGGAGGACATTTTGAAGGATACTGTCATGTATAGTACCATGATTAGTAAACAAAGAGAATCCTATATTAAATCTTGGTAATACTAGAAAAAACAATTAACAGAATATAAGTGCTTCTGCCTGCTGCTGGGCTGTGGGGCTGCCCTTGGCTCCTGCCTAGCACCTCGGGCATGCTCCTGCCCGCTGTACAGAGGCGTTCATTTTTTATAACCTAACCCGTGTTTTGAAATCAAGTGTTACTTTGCCTCCTCAGACGTTTCTAGTTAAAGTTTGTCTGAATAATTTGAAACCAACAGATTGCGTTTGAAACCAACAGATAGCGTGTATCTTAGTAAGATGTAATATTTATGTAAAGCACTGTTTCCTTCATTTTACAGAATTGATAATAAACTTTAAGAATGCTGTAAGATTGTCAGATGCTGGATTCACTTCCAATTTCTAGTGAACTCATTTGTGGTCAGAG
>NW_007734325.1:16950-18033 GCF_000696425.1 Galeopterus variegatus | reverse complement strand
TGTAAGATTGTCAGATGCTGGATTCACTTCCAATTTCTAGTGAACTCATTTGTGGTCAGAGTATGCCTTCTATTATTTTCAATGCTTTATTTCTTTTTCCTGTCAAATGTTTGGAATTAGATTTATGTGAGTGCAATCTGAAAAAACAATAGTGTAAGAAATTGTGTGCTCAAAATTCTATTTTAGTATATACAGATGAAATCTCAGAAACCAAGCAAATATTAAAATAGAATATACATAGGAGGGGATCTAAGAAATAAAAAAGATACCCTGAAACCCATTTCTAACAAATAGCATCAGGAGGGAAATATCTTCCTCTGTCCTTCTTAAAAATTTGCAGGTATGTTTGCTAAAAATAATTCCATTTTCTTGTAAAACAACAAAAACAATTTTAAAATATTTAATATCTCTAAGATACTGCTGTGGTGAAGTTGCTATTTTTTTGAGACTTAGATGATCAAATATTTCATAAATAAAATTATGAAATTATATAGCACTCCTATTTTATTTTAATATAAACTTCAATAAATAAAGCTTCAAATAAATTTTAATTTCACTTTCACACTGATATATCTGAATTGATATGGAAAGGAAAATTTAACTTGTCATTGTCTCCTCCATCTAAGAGTTAATCAAAGTGATTTCTGAAATAAAAGTTTCCAAACAGGTTCCCAGGTTACAAGTTAAGATGTGACTATTCAAATGTAAAATTTGATTTCTATATATATATTTTTTTTACCCTATATGACACAGGTCAAAGCTAAGGTTATAGCAAACTGTTCACCATTATTATAGATTCAGTATTAGTATTTTCAAGTAAACTTACAGTCCTTGTCTAGAACTGTAGAAACAGCCAGTAGTATGAAATTTGGATGAACATAATTTATTCTCTAAACCAGGACACATGTAAATTTGAAAGAATGTGCTGGAGCTCGCTCCTGGGGTCTCGCAAGAGATAATTGTGTGCATCTAATCACAGTTCCAAGTTCAATAGTGTCATATTAGGGCTTTAAAACAGCCAGTGGCTTGAAATCAGCCAAGGTACAATTATTTGTACTACAGAAATTTCTAAATGCTACAAAT
>NW_007734325.1:10573-15462 GCF_000696425.1 Galeopterus variegatus | reverse complement strand
TATTATCTCATCCATATACTAGCTGGGGATGGTGAAGTTGACAGCTTCACGTCATAACACCTTGTCCTCCAGAATTATTGACTTAAAGGACTCTCTACACTATACCAGAAATTTCCCTGTCATGGAGATAAATGACCCAAAGGCGCTGCAGCTCACATAGATCATCTGAAAGTGAAAACTGAATGTGACTTGTGCTAAGAAGTGTGCATCAAAATGACCTCGTGAACTTTGCAAATATACACTCACTCAGGATTGTCTTCTGAGGTCTGCACATATTTCTGATGCAATGCCTAGTTTAGAAACAATCAGAAATCGTATGAAGAGGTGTAAATTGTTATGATTCTACTCCTGGAAATTTTTCCTAAGGAATTAGAGATTTAGACAATAATTACAGCACAAGAATGCTTATGCCAGCGTTACTCCTAATAGCAACAAGTGGAAATACCTTAATATCCAGCAACGGTAGAATTAATGAACAAATTAACATATTATGACAAAATACATTTGAGCCATTACAATCATATTTTGAAGTAATAATTGAAGTATGAAAGTGCTTATAATTCCATGGTAAAACCTTATACTGATTCCTAATATAGATTAATCCTATCTTTTTTTTTTTTCCTTTTTGTCTTTTTTCGTGTCCGGCAACGGATCACAACCCTCAGTCTGTCCTCCAGAATTATTGACTTAAAGGACTCTCTACACTATACCAGAAATTTCCCTGTCATGGAGATAAATGACCCAAAGGCGCTGCAGGTCACATAGATCATCTGAAAGTGAAAACTGAATGTGACTCGTGCTAAGAAGTGTGCATCAAAATGACCTTGTGAACTTTGCAAATATACAGTCACTCAGGATTGTCTTCTGAGGTCTGCACATATTTCTGATGCAATGCCTAGTTTAGAAACAATCAGAAATCATATGAAGAGGTGTAAATTGACATGATTCTACTTCTGGAAATTTTTCCTAAGGAATTAGAGATTTAGACAATAATTACAGCACAAGAATGTTTATGCCAGCGTTACTCCTAATAGCAACAAGTGGAAATACCTTAATATCCAGCAACGGTAGAATTAATGAACAAATTAACATATTGTGACAAAATACATTTGAGCCATTAAAATCATATTTTGAAGTAATAATTGAAGTATGAAAGTGCTTATAATTCCATGGTAAAACCTTATACTGATTCCTAATATAGATTAATCCTATCTTTATAAAAAAATTAAAAAATCTGTAACCATATATTCATGGAAAATATACACAATTTGAAATGCTCATAATTGTGTTTAATGATATAGAGTTGAATTATGTGTTATGACTATTATTTTTAATACTCTTCTATTTTACTTTTTTCTTTTCTGTCTTCTATATACAGTGTATAAATTACACAAACCTGTAATTACACTTAAGACATATACTTAACAATTTGAAATAAACAGGTATATTATATTTGAATTAATTATGCAAATTCTGCCAATTAGATTATAGTAAATATATTGCATTCTAATACATTATTTAATATACTTCAAGAATTCAAATGAGGATGATTAGTGTTCAGGATTGTTTAATTATGTAACTACTTTTTAATAAATGAGCAATACAAAGGTAATAAATGCAAATGATTATGCAATATCAATTTAGTCTTTGTCTCTACAATTTTCTTATGTTCTAATAGTACATATATACCACCATAAAGAAAAATGTATTTTTTATAATCATTGAGAAGCCAATGATAAAATTTATGAGCTTTGCAAATGTACCATAACCAATACCTGTTAAAACATTAGCCCTAACTTGATTCTTCAGCCAAAAATGCTTTTTGAAACAGTATCTGTGAGTTGTTAATGAACATAATATCTTTCTACTGGGTTATAGCAAATATAACAGGTGTAAACTATTCTTTAACTTGAAATCTGGAAAGTCACATGCAAAAATGGTATGTAGCAAAATAAACACAGTGCAGAAATATATATATGTACAAGTATTTTCTATACCATTCCCAATATTGTACTTTTTTCATAATATTTTATCATTTTTAATTTTTTTTTAATTTCAAAGAACCATAACACTAGAATTTTAGTAAATCTGCAGAAATATGAACTAAAAATATAATTTTCAAAACCTTTCAAGTAACAGGAAATTAAGCTATAACATTATTTTATATAAATATATGTGTATGTTAATGTTTTTGTTACATTTGACCAATTTTTTTTTTTTTCCTTTTTGTCTTTTTTCATGACCGGCAACGGATCGCAACCCTCGGTGTTGCTCCCACACCCCGCTCAGCCAGTGAGCGGCCGGTCTGTACGTGGGATCCGAACCCTCGGCGGGAGCGCCGCCGTGCTCTCAAGCGGCGCACTGTAGCAGTGTGCCACTGGGCCGGCCCATTTGACCAATTTTTGAATATACTAAGTTTGATTTTTCTAGTGACAGATGTAAGCAAAATTTTAAAAGACCTAAATATAAAAATAGAATGACTTTTTCTCATTCTGAGAGTGTATGCTTTTGAGAAAAGAATAATGATACAAATAAAAACTGAATAGGTAAATAAAATCCCTGAGACACTTAAATGTATGCAACAATTAAAATGGGAAGAAACATTTAATTTTATTATTTTTTATTAAAATATTTATTGAAATAACTGTAGACTCATGTGCAGTTGGAAGAAATAATACAGAGAGATTCCTTGTACATCAGTAATGTAAACTTCTACCTAAAGAAAAGAGAAAAAGAGGAAACTAAACCAAAGCAAATGTAAGTGGGAAATAATAAAGATTACAACAGAAATATATGAAATAGAGATTTAAAAAACAAAAGAGAAAATTAACAAAACCAAAAGTTGATTCTTTAAAAAGATCAACAAAATTTGCAAAACTTTATCTAGATTAATCAAGAAAAAAAGAGAGAAGACCGTAATTACTAAAATCAAAAATAAAGCAGGGGCATTAGAACAGTTCATTATGGTTTTTTGTGGTGGTAAGATTTAGTTTCTTTCTCTTGTTTGTTTGCATTTTTGTTCCACCTGTAGATTTTATTCTTTCTTGTGTATTCAAGGTAGTGATTATCATTTTTTGGATTCTAGATGCAGGATTTCTTTGAGGATTCCGTGTATGGCTGATTGTGTGGTGAGGAATTCTCACAGTTCTTGTTTGTCTGGAAAATACACTATTTTTCCCTTGTTTCTGAAGGATAGCCTTGCTGGGTACAGTATTCTCAGCTGGTAATTTTTTTTTTCTTTTAGTATTTTGAATGTATCATCCCATTTTCTTCTGGACTGTAGAGTTTCTGTTGAGAAGTCTGTTGTTAGTCTGATAGGAGCTCCCTTATAGGTGACTAGATGCTTTTCTTTTGCATCTTTTAAGATTCTTTGTCTTTGGGCTGAGCCCGTGGCGCACTCGGGAGAGTGCGGCGCTGGGAGCGCAGCAGCACTCCTGCCTTGGGTTCGGATCCTATATAGGGATGACCAGTGCACTCACAGCACTCACTGGCTGAGCGTGGTGCAGCCGGTCTCAAAAAGGACAAAAAAAAAAATTCTTTGTCTTTGAGCTTTGCCAGTTTGACTATAACATGTCTTGGACAGGATCATTTTGGGTTGGATCTGTTTAGGAATCTTTGAGCCTCCTAGATCTGAAGGTCCATCTCTCTCCCTATACCTGGGAAATTTTCCATTATTATTTCATTGAACATGTTTTCCATTCCCTTCCCTTTCTCCTCCCCTCTGGAACACCCATGATTTGAATGTTTGTGTGCTTAAGGTTGTCTGCTGGCTCTCTTAGATTTTCCTCATTTTTTGAAATTCTTTTTCCTTTTTTTTTTTTTTTTCTTTTTTTCCACCTGGGTTATTTCTAAAAGACTATCTTTAAGATCTGACATTCTTCCTTCTGGTTGTTCTACTCTGTTGCTTAAGCCATCAGATGTGTTTTTCATTTTGTTCAGTAATTCAGTTCCATGAGTTCTGCTACATTCTTTTTCAAGGTATTAATCTCTTTGTAAATTTCATCCTTCATATCCTGGACTTTTTTTCTCTTTTCATTATGTTATCTAACTGAGTTTTCTCATATCTCAGAGATTTTTGCTCATCATTCTGTTTCTGTCATGTAAAGGGTTTCCTGCTCTATGAGGTCTGGTATTTGAGAATTACTGTACTCTTTTGGTGGTGTCATATTTTCTTGGGTTTTTGTATTTCTAGTATCTCTGCATTGATGTTTGGTCATCTGGTAGAGCAGTTGCTTCTTCCATTATTCTGGTGTGGACTTTGAGGATAGAGATGTCCTCTTCTTTTTCTGGTATGTGCTGGTGACTCTCCATGTGTCAATGCAGTCGAATGTCTGGTGGTACACCTACAGGGTGGCTGTGACTACTGCTGTGGCATCGAAGCACTTGTTCAGCAACCATGGCTGTGGTGGTGGCTTTGGTGGGCCACTCGCATGCATGTGGTGTTTTTGTTGTGCTCCTTGCCTTACTCCAGGTGGGGGATGCTGAGGAGCTGAGGCTCCTGCCTAGGACCCTAGCTGTGCTCTGTTTCTTGCCTGCTTCTAGGTGGAGCAGGGCACCCTTAACTCCTGCCTAGGAGGAAATATTTTAGATCACTGAGCCCAGGTTCCTACTGTGCAAAGTGAGAACATTTTAGATCAATGAACCCAGCCTCTCAATGTGCAGAGTAAACTGAGGTCACAAAAAGATTTTACAAATGTACCATCTTTACCATTCCATTGCTCCTCTTTAATAGTCACAGCTTCCTTGAAGCATCAGGAGTAAAACAGTGACAACAAAAGCCTGACATAGCTGCGAATAATGAGAAAATTATATCATGCATAAAAGCATTATGAGACTAGATGATACCAGTAATGGGTAAGCTCTAGGCAATAAACAATAAAAATGGCTTG
>NW_007734325.1:5393-7041 GCF_000696425.1 Galeopterus variegatus | reverse complement strand
TCAAGTAGATTAAGAAGTATAATAAGCATTCAGTTTATTAGGTTTAATAAAGCTTTTTAGACGTGACCTCTAAAAAGTAAGAAACGAAATAACTTTAATGAATGACTAATGGAACATTTTGCAAGTTAGTTGGTTTCTGATCAGCTCCTTACTGAAAAACTGAAGACTGTATCTAATTGAGTTAGTATCAGACATAATGCTGATGATAAACCAGTGTGATGTGATTTGGGGGGATATGCTTCAAATAGTGTTCAAAATGAATTAATGTTTATATGCTGAATTTTTTTATTTCTACCTACTTATTTATGTGAATACATTTCTCATTCCATACATTATACAGGAAGTTAACAGATATCTAATGTTGAACCGTTTTTCGTTCCAGCAATAAGTTACATCCATTCACAGATATGCAATCTAATTGGGGAAAAAACTAATTCAAAAAATTTTTTTTCATAATTTTTTTGGTTTTTTGTAGTATCTTTTAAAAAATGTTTAATTGTGTTAATCGCTGGTGTTAAATTTATACTTTGTCTTTTTAATGATAATAAAGAAAATTCATAATTTAATTGTCTTTTTATCAATTGAATACTAATTTTAACTTTACTTTCACCTCAAGCCAGATGATTTTTTAAAAAAAATTTGGTGTCTGGTACTAGGAAGAGTCACCTGAAAAGCCAAGTGTGGTTNGAGGACTATTTTTTAAATGCAGTTGAATAAAACTGATTTTTTCTAGGGATTAACAAAGGAATACTCTTCTATGAATAATAACTCAACCTGCACATATAGAGTAGCCAGAAGAATATATCATTCAAACAATTTTCTGTAAAGATTTCTCTCAGGCTGAGATTGTAATAGGAGTAAATATCAGACAGTTTGATGATATGGCTCCTGATATAAGCCTGGAAAAGTAATAGTTCAGATTCGTTTGTTGTGGGTGTATTCATGTGATTGAGAAATGAGACAGCAAGATTATAAGGTGACCTTGGTACTGTAAAATCTTTGAGATTCTCATCTGATGGTGAGTTTTAAAGGTGTTAATAAAAGCAAAGCCAGGTCTTCCTTATATTAAAAACACGGATTTTATCTGTATCTAAGACACATTGTCTTAGGATTTAAGAACAGTGCAGCATGAATACCAGCAAGTTCCATTTAAGGTTCTCCCCTTTTCTGATCCATGAACAGTGTTGAAGAGTGCATTTTTCTTAGGGAGAGACATGACAGGAAAGGAAATACGGCCAATGATTACATGGCAAAATCCATGTCTCATCTATGCATCTCTCTTATATCTTTCTTAGAATTAGGTTCTATGGCAGAAATTTTTTATGAATAGAATAAAGTAAACCTTCAGCTCCAAGGTTATATAAAAATGGGTGAAGCATGTGGAAACCAAAAAAGCATTTTATATATCACCTGCTATAACCATCTGTCAACTTCCCCAAAGTACATTGATTAAACAAAGTATCTCTTCAAGTAGATTAAGAAGTATAATAAGCATTCAGTTTATTAGGTTTAATAAAGCTTTTTAGAGGTGACCTCTAAAAAGTAAGAAACGAAATAACTTTAATGAATGACTAATGGAACATTTTTCAAGTTAGTTGGTTTCTGATCAGCTCCTTACTGAAAAACTGAAGACTGTATCTAATTGAGT
>NW_007734325.1:2955-3879 GCF_000696425.1 Galeopterus variegatus | reverse complement strand
GTTTAAACTACTCAGAGAGAGAAGATTAAATGCTAGTATTAAGGAAAAATATTTTTCCATATAAATTTCTTTACTTGCTTTTATCAGGCAATGAAAATTTTATAACATAACATTTTTATTCTGCCTTAACTGCCAGGAAACAACATGAAATTCAGTGTCCAACTCTAGGAACAACCTTGCTGCAACAAGCAGAAAGATACGTATCTGGGAACATTTGTTTCTCATGGTTTAAAAGGCCTTTAGTACTGTTTATAGATTTTAGTACCCAATTGAACATTGTGTTTAAGTTTATAACACACTTAATATCTTTTCGGAAGAAGTATCATTTTAATAAAAGTGTAAATATTTTATGATTTTTTCCTCTGTGTATTTGCACCTCAGATAGCACCTGTCTTTTTATTTTTCATGGAAAACATAACAGTTGTGAAAAACTGTAATACTTATTATGTGAAAAAAAAGACTTCTAAAAAACCTATGATAATTTCTCAACTAGGAAAGCATTCACTGGTTTCTCATATATCACTAATTCTGTACTTTAATAGAAAAAATCCCTCTAAATCAATATTTACTAGTACTATATCAATTTATTACATTTGGAAATTCCCAGCTTTTTCTACTGTTTTGATATAGATAGCTCATTTTGTAAAACAACTTATTCTTTCTTTTTCATTTAAAAAATACTTCTGAGAATAATGAATGAGCTTTGAGGCACAGATAAAAATTACTTTCTTCATGTAAAAGTCCACTAGTCTTTCAAGGAAATGTTATTAAAATATATTTTTATGGATGAGACTAACCAGTGACCGATAGTACAAGTAGGTGCTGTGATTTTATAGCAATGTATCACAGTTCTTTGATTGTACCTGTGATCTGGCGACTCATAAACAAAAATTAAATTTGCAAATATCCTACACACACACACAC
>NW_007734325.1:0-585 GCF_000696425.1 Galeopterus variegatus | reverse complement strand
CACACATCGTCATCATCACCACCATCATTATGATAAATTTTCCTAAATTAAGATCATTGTAGCTAATAGTTTCAGAAGTTTCACAAGCCTTTCACACACCTGATAATTACTTTTACCAAGATCTCAGAGTACAATACTTCAGAAGTGAACTCGTGTTTTATTATAAAAGCAGTGGGAAAGACTTTGTACAGTACTTGTTCTGAGATATACACCAACTCACCCATGGATAGTTTCATTCAAGGAGACTTGATTATTTTCTTGACTGGTATAAATAAGTGATTAAAAATTAAATTCTTTAAAATTTGGTTTTGTTTTAGGTTTCTTTAAAATTTGATTTTGTTTTAGGATATAAGAAACTGGCTATACAGTAGTCATCCAATGATGGAAAATCACTTTGTCTTAGCCATTTGCTTTTAATCTGCAGATTTTTCGCCACACTCTATGAAACAGAAGATTTTCACATATTCTTTAAATTTTTTTTTCTTCACCAAAATAAGATACAATCTATACATTTGACCTAGACTACACTCTGTCTCTTCTACCTCCTCAGCTGGGGCAGACCTTAGCCAGGCTCCCACAGTGAGC
>NW_007734324.1:92902-95641 GCF_000696425.1 Galeopterus variegatus | reverse complement strand
GTAAAGGGGCATGAAAATCAAGTACAATATATTTTGAGAAGTAAAATAAAATAAAATAAAATAAAAATAAATAAATAAATAAATAAATTTGCAAAGAGAATTAAACTTGCTAACCAGCTGACTTTCAGATACGGAGATTATACTGAATTATCCATGTGGACTAAATATAATCACGGGGTCCTTAAAATTGGAAAAGTGAGGCAGAAAAGTGGCTCACAGTCATCTGATATGGGAAAGACTTGCCTTGTTGCCGGTTTTGAAGACGGAGGAAAGTGTGTCAGCCAGGGAACACAGGAAGCATTCAGGAGCTGGAAAAGGTGAGGGACAGATCTGCCCTTACAGCCTCCAGATACCCTGCTAACACCTTGTTTTTAGCCCAGTGTGACTCATACAGACTTCTACAGATCACTACAATAAGAAATGTGTTGTTTAAGCTGGTGAATTGTGGTTATTTGTTATAATAGCAATAGAAAACTAATGCACGTGTTAATTGTTTACTAGAAAAGCACACCTCTCTTTCTTAGTCTCTTTTACAGATCATTCCAATCCACTTCAATTAAAAATGNTGAATGTACAATTCGATGCTTTTTAATATATTCGTAGTTGTGCAACAATTATCATCATCTAGCTTTGGAATATTTTCCCCATCCCCAAAAGAAAACCTGCACCCATTAGCAATCACTCACCATTCCTTTCTGTTCTCAGTCGCTGACAACCACTAATCTGTTTTCTGTATCTGTGAATTTACTTGTTCTCGGTATTTATGTAAATGGGATCATTCAATGTGCAGCCTTTTTTATCTGGCTTCTTTTACTAAGCACAATGTTTTTAAGGTTTATTCATGTTGTAGCATGTATCAGTACTTCATTCCTTTTTATGCTAATATCTTGTTGAGGATTTTTGCATCTATATTCACAAGGAATATTGGTCTTTAGCCTTTATTTCTTATGTTGTCTAATTTTGATATCACAGTAATATAATACTGACTTGTTAAATGAGCTGGGAAACATTCCCTCCTCTTCTAGTTTTTGAAAGAGTTTGTGATGAATTAGTGTTAAATCTTCTTTAAATACTTGACAAACGACTGGATAAGGAAAATGTGGTATATATACACAATGGAATACTATTCAGCCATAAACAGGAATGAAATTCTGCCATTTGTAGCAACATGGATGAGTCTGGAGAAAATTNATTTTGATGAAGTTGAAGAAATTAAGTAATATCAGTTGTACCTTTTCATAGTGTGTATATGTAAAATTGATCATCTTTCAGCATGAATGTAGTCTTGGTTTTCATGGTCTTTATCCCATTTTAGTTCTATACTTTAGATTTTTTTTTTAAGTCCAGTGTCTTTGCTGTTCTTTAGTATAACACTTTCTGCTACTGTAATTTTAGCAACAGTCCTCAACTATACCACATTATTTGAAGATGCGCATTTTTAACAATTTTCTTCTGCTTTTCTGCTTTTGATAGCACTTCTTAGCATCACTATACAACAATGTTTAGGGAATATTCCTGTTACTTCTCCATTGTATTCATTCAGCAGGGGGCATTTATGCTACAACTATGGACTACCTGTTCACAGCGATAGAAAATTCNATTTCAGTGCTCAGTAGTCCTGTGTGGCTGTGGTCACCATATTGGACTGTTGCACTCTAGACTCTGCTACTCAGATTATGCCTCATGAAGAAACATGTGAGCATGTTAGAGGTGTAGATTCTTGTGTCCCACCCCATAACTTCCAGATCAGAATCTTTGTTTTAACAAGATTCCTAGGTTATTGTATTCACATTAAAATTGAAAAAGCACTGCTTAGAACTTTGACGTGTTATTTCTAGTTTCCCAAACATATAGAAAATTGGTATTAGTATTACTACTTATGCCATGGATTTTTTTTTATAACAGCTAAAATTCACCCTGAGAAGGTGAATGTACAATTCGATGCTTTTTAATATATTCGTAGTTGTGCAACAATTATCATCATCTAACTTTGGAATATTTTCCCCATCCCCAAAAGAAAACCTGCACCCATTAGCAATCACTCACCATTCCTTTCTGTTCTCAGTCACTGACAACCACTAATCTGTTTTCTGTATCTGTGAATTTACTTGTTCTCGGTATTTATGTAAATGAGATCATTCAATGTGCAGCCTTTTTTATCTGGCTTCTTTTACTAAGCATAATGTTTTTAAGGTTTATTCATGTTGTAGCATGTATCAGTACTTCATTCCTTTTTATGCTAATATCTTGTTGAAGATTTTTGCATCTATATTCACAAGGAATATTGGTCTTTAGCCTTTATTTCTTATGTTGTCTGTCTAATTTTGATATCACAGTAATATAATACTGACCTGTTAAATGAGCTGGGAAACATTCCCTCCTCTTCTAGTTTTTGAAAGAGTTTGTGATGAATTAGTGTTAAATCTTCTTTAAATATTTGACAAATGACTGGATAAGGAAAATGTGGTATATATACACAATGGAATACTATTTAGCCATAAACAGGAATGAAATTCTGCCATTTGTAGCAACATGGATGAGTCTGGAGAAAATTATGTTGAGTGAAATAAACCAGACAAGGAAAGAGAAATACTGCATGTTTTCATTATAACTGCATGCAAAGAAAGGAGAGAGAGAGAGAGAGAGAGAGGAAGGAAGGAAGGAAGGAAGGAAGGAAGGAAGGAAGGAAAGAAAGAAGGAAAGAAGGAAGGAAGGAAGGAATGGAAGGAAGAAAGGAAG
>NW_007734324.1:85903-92140 GCF_000696425.1 Galeopterus variegatus | reverse complement strand
TTATAATAAATTAAAAATATATATATTTGATAGAATTTTCCAATGATGCATTCTGGTCCTGAGATTTTTTTTGTGGAAAGTTTTTTTGATTATGGATTTAGTCTCTTTACTGGTTATCTGTCTATTCAGATTTTTAGTTTTTTCTTAAGTTCAGAGGGTTATGTCTTTCTAAAAATGTGTTCCATTCATGAATGAACGTGGTCATTAAGTGAACTGAGGAAGTCAAACACTTTTCCTCCATCATTCTTCAATGTATTTTTTTTTTCCTTTTTGTCTTTTTTTACTGACTGGTAACGGGATCGCAACCCTCGGTGTTGCGCCTGCACCGCGCTCAGCGAGTGAGCGGGAACTGGTCTCCACATGGGATCCGAACCCTCGGCGGGAGCGCCGTCGTGCTCCCAAGCGGCGCACTCTCCAGTGTGTCACCGGGCCAGCCCATTCTTCAATGTATTTTGCAGCAAAGATCATTCCTTGTAGTTACCCTTATGACTGTACAATCAAAATGAGCCTTGGTAAGTGTATAGTTTCTGACATTTAATTCACCTTTTTAAAAATTTTCAAGCAATGGAGAATAGAACAAGGCCATTTTGGGGGACCATAGTTGACTTCCTAGTCTCCTATAACATGCATAGTATATTTAAATAATGAGGAAAAGTCAGATTAGAAAAAGATAGCTTCGGTAGTAAAATAGTGAATATAAGTACTCCCTGCCCCCTTCATCTTCTACTTGACCGCCCTTCAGATGTCAGAAAGCAGCAAAGCATTTTCTTTTTGGTAAACTGATAACAGAAATATAATGGAATCCAACTAAAAAAAATATGAGAACATCATCAACACTAATAATAATTCCTGAATGAATTTTCACTTGAGACAATACACATAACTTAGTCATTTTCTCCTGTTATTTTCTCACCATGGGTTTTTCTTTTTTGACATTGTTTTAGCATGAAGTTAAAGAAATAATCAAAAAGCAATAAAAATGTACAGAGAAAAAGCAGGGAATGTGGTATGCCTAGCAAAATACCTCCCTCAAAGTTTTTTTTTTTTTTTTAAAAAAAGGCTTGTTTTTGAGTCAGTGAGGGAGAACACTGGGCATATGGTCAGTGCTCAATACATTTTGGATGACTGTGGTATGGAAAGCAGAATAATGGCTGTCACAGATGTCCTCACTCTAATCCCCCGAACATGTGAATATGTTGGGTTACATGGCAAAGGGGAATTAAATTTGCAGATAGAGGAACAGGTAAAGGGGCATGACAATCAAGTACAATATATTTTGAGAAGTAAAATAAAATAAAATAAAATAAAATAAAAATAAATAAATAAATAAATTTGCAAAGAGAATTAAACTTGCTAACCAGCTGACTTTCAGATACGGAGATTATACTGAATTATCCATGTGAACTAAATATAATCACGGGGTCCTTAAAATTGGAAAAGGGAGGCAGAAAAGGGGCTCACAGTCATCTGATATGGGGAAGACCTGCCTTGTTGCCGGTTTTGAAGACTGAGGAAAGTGTGTCAGCCAGGGAACACAGGAAGCATTCAGGAGCTGGAAAAGGTGAGGGACAGATCTACCCTTGCAGCCTCCAGAAACCCTGCTAACACCTTGGTTTTGGCCCAGTGTGACCCATACAGACTTCTACAGATCACTACAATAAGAAATGTGTTGTTTAAGCTGGTGAATTGTGGTTATTTGTTATAACAGCAATAGAAAACTAATGCACGTGTTAATTGTTTACTAGAAAAGGAGCACACCTCTCTTTCTTAGTCTCTTTTACAGATCATTCCAATCCACTTCAATTAAAAATGTTAGAGCTCTCTCCTCTTCTTGTTCTAGGACCCTAATCTTCACTCAAAGCTTTTCTGGACACTCTTTCTAGATAGTATGCAGATTTCTATCTTCAGTCTGGACCTTTCTTCTGAGCTATACCCATATAACCCATTGCCTGATTGAATCTCCTTTTCTCTGTCTCAAAAGTTCTTCACATCAGCAGCTCCTAAACTGACCTTGTGACTTTTATGTCCGTGTGGCATTTTCTTCTCTTTTTCTATCCAAGGCATTACTATGAACTGCTAATGTTAAATTTATAGCTATTTCCCCAATGGATCCTCTTTGTTACTGCTTTACATATATCACCCTAAACTGGACTACTAAATGGCTCTCCTAAATCCTATCTGGACTGTGTTCGTTCTGTTTTCCATCTTTTGTCCAGAATGATTTTAAAGTGCAATCTCACATGATAAACCTACATCAAACACTGTTGAATGGCTATTATTGCCCTTAAGATTAAGGCAGAACTTCTACAAGTGCCATGTACTATTCCATTTTGAAAAAATATTTCAGTAGCCCTTGTAGCCATTGAGGCAGCCCTTCCCAATATAATATGTAGCACAATTTTAATTTCAGTCATTTATTTTTTTTTTTACTTCAGATAGTAAATAGTAGGAATCATGACCATGAAAACATAGAGATTAAGTAATCCGGAATGAGGAGCTCCTAATTTTTCCTTCAGTATTGTCATAAATTGTGTGTCCTTCTGGATTGGTTGAGAAAGTAATAGGTAGGCACCACTTGGGAATGAGTCAGAGAAGTTTTGATGAAGGCTAGAATATGTGTTGGAAATGGGGTCAGATTTGATTGTACTTGAAATCGTGTTAAATAATGTATGATTGTATGCATATTTATGCATATAAATCATTTGCAATTTTTACAATTAAGTTGATGTCAATGCCAATTTAATTGAACTCCAAATGTCAGCTGGTTCTGCTTTCACTGGCTGATTGAGTTGTTAATATACTGATGTACCTATGACATTGAAAAACCATTATTAGTTAAACCAATTGTCACACATGCTGGTTATTTGAAATTCAGTGGAAATAAATTTATCTGTTGCAGGTTGCTGTGAGAAATTATAACAAATTTTTTCCAAAGATTTCAGTAATGGTCATGAAATTAATTTTTAACTTTGTTCATCTCCTGTGATATTGCAGGCATTTGATTTTAGTAAAATAGTAAATAAGCTAGTACCTCATTTACTCTTCATGAATTTGTGCTGGCGTTCAGTATTCCTTTTTACTTAGAATTTTAATAGAGTTCTTCTGTCTCTAATGTTTGTACTCTTTCTTCTACTTATTCCCAAAGTGTGGTCTCCACACCAGCAGCATCAACATCACTTGAGAACTTGTTAGAAATACAGGCTCTTGACCCCACCACAGAACTACTTAATCAGAAACTCTGGGATGGAACCCAGTAGCAGGTATGATAATAGGCCCTGCAGATAAGTCTGATGCGTACTACATATTGAAAACCATATTATTATACCACTTATAACCCAGAGATGTGACAAGCATCTAACATCTTTCTTTACCATTTTTCTTTGACTCACTAATTTTTGACCACTAAGGCAGAGTCAGGAAATAATTTGATGTTTTATTCCAACTTACTAACCAAGAGATTACATACTTAACAATTAGCATTCCCATGTTTATTTAGGGTAGCATATAATTAAAAGGTTCAAATGTCTAAAAGTTAATCAGTGTTCTCATTGTAAGCTATGTTTAACTTCATTGTCCTGTGCTAAAAGTTTTATTTTATTTCATTGTGACAGCTTAATGTTCTCCAATTCCCACATTGAATTTCCAAGGAAAGAAACTTATAACAAGTTTATACTTGGAACATTCTTTTGCTTTCTGTGTGTGGGAGCAGAGAAGTTCTTTACACATCTGCTTTACCATTGAAAAGAGTAAGGTAACCCTGAAGGCATTTGGAGTTCATGGGGTGGGGACTTGTAAGTAATTAGTAACAAGTGAAGAAGCTGTGTATTCCCGGTTTTTTGGCATGCTGGTTGTGAATTGATTTGAACAGTCTTGCTTCACCACATTATAGGTTGAAGAGAGTTATTGCTTATGAGTGAATGCATTCTGTGGTCCAAAACCAATTCTAAGTGAGCTTTTGGGACATGGTTTGTTTCTATATTAGAGACTACCTATCTTTGATTCTGAGGGTCAAACATTGCTATTTAGATATTAAATTCAGTGCATGCATACTTACTAAAATTCTCCTGGGAATAGTGGGAGATAGGCAAGAAGAGTATACAGTGGTAGTCTTGAAATATACCCCTGACTACCCTTACTTTGAGCTCATAATTCAGTAGTTTGATTTTAAAAATGGGAAGTGAAACATAAGAATGACAACTCAAAATTCTCGTATGACATTAATTTCATTCGAATTGCCTAGACTCTAAATACAGTCGCTAAAAGCATACTCCAGTGCTGTATTCCCACAGGCTGACCCCAGGAGTGAAAAAGGTTAACAGTGGAAACTTTGAAGGAGATTTAAGTTGGCCATGTGTAATACATAAATTGGACACAACCCAGGACTCGGAAAGCACCTGTTTCGACATTGGGTAGAGCTTGTTGATAACCAAAAGTGTTTAGGAGAACCTTTCTCAATGAATACATCAATCAATACAGTCTTCATAGGAATGGCACCTGCTATTGATGTTTGAAGACTATTACTTGCCCTTAAATAGCTGTGATTTAGAGAACTACCCAGTCAGGCACTAATGTAGTTCAGTGTGTGAAAAACAGACTGCTCACCCTATGAGGTAAGTTAATATATGTAATTGGGGATACTGCAGGAGGCAGTTGAATTCTTTGGAGGAAAAGTGGTTTACAAATTGAATACATTAGTAATGAATATCATTACTCATTTACTCATGACATAAAGAACAGGGCCAAGAAATAAAATGCATCTCTAGGTTTTGCAACTCTAGAGATGTTTTCATATCTTAGATAATAAATACTTGTAGTAGGTATTAGCTTATAACTAAAAGTATGTGCTAAGAGACTCCCCCAGAAGAGTTTGTCTTCTGACATGCTGAATTGCCTCAGGGTTTGTGGCAGCTTAATAAAATATGGGAGTGTTCAGTGTGGAGCTGTTAAGTTATTTATTCCACTTCTGATACTGCATGCATGAACTGCCACTGGTTGATGAATCACTGCAGGGAATGGGAAATGACAAACAACTCTTCCTTTAGCGGCTGGTCACACTGACAGCATCAATAGAAAAACACATCATGGGTTCTAAAATGCCACATTTTCACCGTTTACCCTGAATAAGACATGAAGCTCTTTAAGGAAAGCAGTAGTACGTTATCATTAAGGACCAGCTGACAGAGAAGCGAGTGTGCTTTGAACTCTCTCAAGTCATCATTCTTAATTTCTCTCTTCGTAGATGAAAGGCCCACCCACATGAGCACTGAGCAAGGCTGGGACTGTTGCACCTTTTAGAATCTCATTGATAGATTGGTTTCATCAACACCCATCTTGGCTCCTGCCTATCCAGAGAAGCTCAGGTTCTCATTAGGGTCCTATAATGTCTGCAGCCTGACATTGTTCTCATGCAAATAGAATGACACAGAAGATAAGTGCCATGAAAATTCAATTTCCCCTGACCATCATTACCCTTTCTCTTTTAGTTATTCCCACTTCAATCTGCAGGAGGTAATGTGTGCAATCTGCTGGTACTTCTGCAAGATGATTACTGCATTTTAGTAATGAATTTCCCAGCTATTGCACTAGGGGGTGTTTTTAGCAGGTTCCCTGGTTTACCTAAACACTTGGCAGCCATCCTTAAACAGATCTTCCATGGTGGATTTCCACTATGGTGAATGCCTGGCTAGTAGAACATGGGTCCAATACTTTTCCTTCTTTAGTCACTAATAACACTGGGAAAGTAGAACAGGTGATTTGTTTAATATTGTCTGGAAAATAAAAATAAGAGATACGTCTGTCTGTCCAAATCAAAGCTCGATCAAAAGGTGCATAGCCAATGCATCTTGGATGATTAAATATGTAGTTTGTAGTTTATGACTGGACTTAGATAATTTAATAATAATGTAAAATTCAAGGTATCTCATGTAAATATATTAAAATTATAAAACTATCATGTTTTAGAACTGTGCAGAATTTCCTCTTGGGCTCAGTTGAAAACTGAGAGAATTGACCTGGTACATTTCAAATTCCCATACTTAATCCTATTCTTTATATATATATATATGTATTTTTTTAACATAGGGATTAAATATGTAAATATTTTATTGTCAATGATTTATCATGTTTTAGAGTTTCTTCGCTTCTTCTAAAATTATCCCCCCTCCTCTTCACTCATCTAGGAATGAAATAGAATGCAATAGAGAGAGAGAGAGAGAAAGAGAGAGAGAGAGAGAGAGA
>NW_007734324.1:84081-85304 GCF_000696425.1 Galeopterus variegatus | reverse complement strand
AGAGAGAGAGAGAGAGAGAGAATAAAGAGAAATATGTAGATTTGCCAGATATAGCAGATTTGTCATAAATCTCTTTATCACAAACTCAGAACATGGATTATCTTTCTCTGGTGATTATTATCCTACTAGTAATTATTGTAAAGGGCAACTATAGAAGGCACAATTTTCAATGTCATTTATATAACTCTTATTTATTTCCTCAATAAGTAGAGATGAGCTTTCCCAGTGAATAAGAAAAGCACTTTATATATGACAACATTTTATGTACAAAGAGGACTAAAGAATTCATAATTTTTTAACACCTATTTGAAAGAAAAAAAATCCATTATTTTCTATAAAACTTTTCTTGGAAAATATTTTTTTTTCTTACAAATGATGATTTTTGTAGAGTAAGTGTATTTATGCAATTCCATTCACATTATCTTCAGATATTTTTATTGGATTGATGCACTGGGTGATTTAGAGATTTTTTTAATTACTGAAATTTGCTCATTTAATAATGTATTCCCAACAGTTGGAGATGTTGATAACAATGAAAAAAGGAGAGAAGGCAAGTTATTTCATTACCTGAATCATTTATTTTATAAACTGATATATGTAATATAGTTCAGTAATTGTGATGAAACTATTTAGAATATCTACCCATGTAGTTTAGATGTGAACAGTTTCCAACATGTGGTACAGAAAATTATATCTGAGCTACAGTTTTAGTACTGCTACTTCAAGTTAGATATTGAGCATATAATTACTGCATTCTTGGCATGTAATTACACAGGAGTTATGGTTTATATTGACCTCAAGAAATACTGATACTGTAATTTCAAACTAAAAAGTAGAACTTGAGTGTGAAATTGTGTGTTGATTTTGAACTGCTTGCATTTTGAGTTTGCTCTCTTGAAGAATAATTTATTACTATGATAATTTTTCTCAACTTCCTATGGAATGAGAATATGTAAAGTGTTATTAAAGCATTAAAGAGTCCTTTATGACTGAATGGTTAACTGGTTACACTNTGTAAAGTGTTATTAAAGCATTAAAGAGTCCTTTATGACTGAATGGTTAACTGGTTACACTAATAGGTGAAAGAAGGAGTATTCCAGGGGGTTGGAAGAAGCTGCTAATTTCAACCCTCCCTCCCTATAACTTCCTGGCCAGCTGTTAGAAACATAGAGCCAATGAAGCGTGACTGCCTAGGGCATCTCAGTCTCAGCAGGCTTTAGTTG
>NW_007734324.1:37595-83141 GCF_000696425.1 Galeopterus variegatus | reverse complement strand
TGTAAAGTGTTATTAAAGCATTAAAGAGTCCTTTATGACTGAATGGTTAACTGGTTACACTAATAGGTGAAAGAAGGAGTATTCCAGGGGGTTGGAAGAAGCTGCTAATTTCAACCCTCCCTCCCTATAACTTCCTGGCCAGCTGTTCTCAGAAACATAGAGCCAATGAAGCGTGACTGCCTAGGGCATCTCAGTCTCAGCAGGCTTTAGTTGTTTGTTTAGGTGTTGAGAAAAATGCATTATAACCCTAATAATAATTATATATTTGGGATTGAATTTTTGCATCTGTAACACGAAGTTCCATCTTGCATAAAATGCAACCTCAGCACCATTTTTATGGTGCCTCATTTGCATATGCAGCAGTATGGGATTCTTCAGACATAGGCTTCATTTGATTCTGGTGCCACCATTGTTAATTTAGCATAGTATTCAGTGTTCCCGGTGACCACTCTTTAAGCAATGTTTGGACTCTTCGTTAAGGACAAATGTGTGTACACACTCTTTAGTTGTTATTAAAACTAAGGCATTTTCACTAGTATGACACTTTCATATATACTTTCGTATAACATGAGGAAAGTAGTAGAACTTTATTAAGGTAATGATCTCACAGCAATTTGTTTTTATTTTCTGACATATAGCCCAAAGATACTCTACTTTGGGATCCTTTTAAGAAATCTGACTTAGAAATTCACAATTCAATTTGAAAATCAATAAGTTAGTTTTTATCACTCTCAGGTCTTTTCTGAAAATGTATTTTCTTCTCTTTGTTTCTCTTAGGGCAAGCGGCAGTTATTCGAGTTTCCTTATTCTGTTTTACCTCCTTCCTGTTTCTTTCTCTTGCCCCTTTCTCTGTTGTCATGGTTCTTTACTGAAAAATGTGGTATTTTTTTTTTCTGGACAGGAATATTCCATATAATTTTCTTTTTTCTTTTTTTTTTTTTTTGTCTTTTTGTCGTGTCCGGCAACGGATCGCAACCCTCAGTGTTGCCCCCGTACCGGACCGGGGACCGGCAACGGGATCGCAAGCCTCGGTGTTGCTCCCGCGCCTCGCTCAGCCAGTGAGCGGGAACCGGCATATAATTTTCAAAGTAAGAACTTTAACCAAATTATATACAAAGTCATGGTCTGCCAGTATATAGAAGCAGAACTTCTCCGGTGCAAATCCAATTGTACCAATAATGCGTTTTAAAAATAATCTCCTTCTATAGAAAGTATTGATATAATTTATCTCTTCTCAAATCCAGTCTGTACAAATTTAAGAATTAACTTACTAAATTTTAACTTGGGATATTTGCAAATCTTCTTAAGTCATAGCTTTCCAGTATTACAAAATAAGACATATGGCAGAAAAGCATGCTCTGTGAAACATGATAGCTAAATGGAAAAAATAAAAGTTTGAGGATAAATGTTATGTCCTTATTGGTAGTAACAACACAGTATATATTTGTACTTTATTTTTATTGTCACCATATAAAATTTGAAATTGTTGGATACTTTAAGTATATGATTCTGATTGGAAGATGGACCTTAAAATAGTACTTGGCTTAACAAGTATTGACCTTACACATTTAGATGTCATTCATATAAAGAATAAAGATAAAAGCATTGTGCTAGAAAAACAGCTACCATTGTCTTCTGTATTTAATTAAAATAACTTTCAAGCAGATAAACAACTGTTTCCATGGGTGAGATCCAAGAAATACCATTTTATGGATGCCAACTTCAGTGTCTTAATGAATTCTTGAAACTTTGCTAATGGAAACAGTACACACCTGCCTCTGTGTTACTCTCTGATTAAAAATGATGTGCCAAAGAACATTAAAAACAACCTCCCTCCTATATAAATTAAATAACTTATCCTTTATAAACAGTATGTATTCTGTTTTCTTTTTCTCTAATAAGCCTGCAAAGGGTTTAAAGCATTGAGGCAAGCATTAGGGGGATTGGCAGTGGAGGTGGTAGACACTTTCAGAATCCTGTAGTTGAGCATTTAGGAGTATTACTTTAGGGTTTTCAGTAAAGTTGGTGTTAAAAAGTTTGCTACTTTCAAATCCTGTGCAATGTTTTTATATTTTCTGGTGCCAATGATGTCTACTACCTTTTAAAATGTATATTAAAATATTCTTCTTGCCATCTAAACATGCTGGAGGAATAAATTACACATTCATAGATTTTACAAATGTTATATTACATTGTATAAATCATTCACAGTCATTAATGTAAGACAGAAGTTTAGCTGATCCTGACAGTAGTTCTGCTAATCATTCAACTGTTCACTTACAGAGATTCCAATAATCCAATGTCAAACATTATGTTCTAGGCCATTCACTTCACAATGCTGTATATTTGAAAACTCCTTCATCACAAGGTCAACTGTAATAGCTGGCATCTTTTTAGGGTATTCCTGCTATTCTTTCAGGGTGACCTATTGTTTCACACTACAGTATGTATCATGATTTGAAATTATATCTGTATATTCATTTGTTTAATGTCTGTTTTCTCAACTCGATGGACAGCTCTATGTGTTTTATTCACCAACTTACACCTAATACTTGTACTTAGGGTTTGCGACACATAATAAGAACTGAAGAAAAGTGTGTTGAATGCATGCGATGTATAATCATTTAATGAAATACCTTACTGTCACTTTTTTTAAAAAAATTGTATTTTAAACTTATTACTCGCATAGCCAAAAGGATGGATGGGTAGCTGGGCAGAATACACATAGATAAAACAAATATATTCATATACACACAGAGTTTTGTTCTTAAGCTGTGATAAATTTTGAGTCAAATAGACATTTCATCAAGTCCCCACTCTGTAGAGATAGTCTGATAAGAGGATTCACTCTAACACAGAAACGTATATAGATGAAATGCTACATAGATGTCAGTATTCTGGCTGTGATATTGTACTGTAGTTTTGCAAGATGTAACCATTGGTGGAAACGTGGTAAAGGGTGCAATAGTATTTCTCTATTATTTCTTAATAACTGCTTATGAAGTTACGATTACCTCAAAATAAAAATTTTAATAAAAGATGGTATGTGGCATTTGTACAAAAACTGAAACAGATGTATAAATGAAACATAAAATAACTTTTTTAATCATTACTTTGGCATTGGGGATATTCCATATCTATAATTTGCACATTTAAAGAATTGGGCAAGGCTAGGAGAAACTTAAAGAAAAATCATTGGTGGATCTGTTGACACATTCATGTTTTTCATATTCCATGTCTCTTAAATTTTTGTAAATTTTAATTAAAGTGTATATACATACAAAAAAGTAAAAAGAAAATAAGTATTCAGCTTGATGAATTTTTGCAAACTGTACACATCTGTGTAATCAACACCTAGGATCAAATAACAGGCCATGGAAAGTACCATGGAAGCGAGACCCCTCATACCCTATCCCAATCCCTACTTCCCAAGAGAACCTCTGTCTCATCTTCCAGCTCCATAGATGAGGCCTTCTTTTATCTCCACTTTGAAAGATTTCAACATACAGGAAAGTTCAAAGAGTAGTGTAAGTAGTAACAACCATTACCCTTTGCCTAGATACAATATTTGTTAATATTTTGCTGAAGTCTCTTTATGTCTTTTTTTTCTCTCCGTCTGTACATATATACTATTTTAGAGTTACTTGCAAATGGTGAAACTTCATCTTTAAGTACATCAGCATGGACATACTTTTACATAATCATAATAGAATTTTCACATTCAGGAAATTTAATGCTAATACATTATTATTTAGTAAAAAGTCCATATCCAAATACCCCCAGTTGTTCCAATTATATCAATTACATATTTTTTTGTTACAAGATCTAATTCAGGATCATGCATTGCTTTTAGTTATTCAGTCTCTCAATCTTGTCTCTTTCTTTCTCTTATTTAAACAAAATTCCAGCATTTTTTTGTCTTTTATGGCACAGAAGATTGTAAGTACTCCAGGCCAGTTGTTTCATAGAAAAATGCTTCATATATGTTTATATCTCAGAAAAAGTTACAAATTTTGACTCATCGCTATCACATATTTCTTTACTCTTTCTTTTCTCTTATATAGTTCACTGTCTGGCCAATATTAGGTGCCAAATAGGTGATCTGGTGATAAGTTCATTGAACTTGCAGTAAAAAACCTGTATCCCAGCTCTGTAACAAACTGCATGAACTTGGGCGAGTCTGTTGGCCTTTTTAGACCTTAAATTCTTCATCTTTGAAATAAATTGATGTGGGTCTCTTCCATTGCTAAAACTGTATTGTTTGTTTTAACATTATATTTGACCATGTTACCATATGAAGTTAGCATTTCTACCACGGAATGGAAAATTATAGCAATATTTTATCATCTACTACTTTGGGTGGAGTAGCAACTAATTGTACAATCTTACTGTATTGTTTGTTTTAACATTATATTTGACCATGTTACCATATGAAGTTAGCATTTCTACCATGGAATGGAAAATTATAGCAATATTTTATCATCTACTACTTTGGGTGGAGTAGCAACTAATTGTACAATCTTACAAATGTTATATATACATGGTTACCAAAGAATTTCAAAACTTTCTGGAGAGAAACTATACTATAAAAATTCTAAACAGCTGGTCTGATTTAAACTTCCAAGCTGTTAAAATATCTTTGAAGAGCTGGCTGGCCTCAGTGCCAGATACCGTCTCTCTGTCATATCCCACACAGCCTACTTGGGAACTTTCTTTCCTTGAATTCCAAATGTAAGAGGCACTACTGGAGTGGTAGTTATACCTATACATGTATTATTTTGCTATGTATTTTGTTTCATAAATATATAACTGTTTTTCTGTACTCTTTGAGATAATTTAATTTTCTGCATGATGTTTAGACCTTAAGAAAATATGATAGCGTTAGAGAAAAATTTAAAAACACACTTTAATGTACATTAGCACCGTTGCAATAGCAAGTATGTAATTTTTTTAATATGCTGTATTAGCCCTTAGATCTTCTCACTTAACAATTTTGTCAAATTTTGTGGAAGTTTCCCTGCCCCTTTCATCAGTTATTGGGCTATGGACCCTTCTTTCTAATTATCCACCAAGAGTGGTGACATGATGTTTCTCTGCTGCATTAACTTTATTGTTTCCTGTAAAACATAACATGGCAAAAATCTGAGCTCGTAAATCAGAGACTTGTCTTTGTCTTCCTCAGAGAAATGAAATTTGCAATTCAAATGAGAAAAATTAATGAACTTAATGTGTAGGCTTGAAAAAAGTCTTGTAATGTGCCAATTGGTTCTCATAGGTTGATTCCAAACATCCTCATTAAAGTATTGATTGTGTCCATTTAGTAACGCTGAGGGTGTAGTGAACTCCCCAATGGTTTGACTTTACAACATTAAATACAGCAGAAAACCTTCCATGCATTTTGCTTAACATATCTCCAGCTCCCAAATACATAACAAAGTCAATGGCAGAATGGCTGTGTAACCAATATGGCTCTTAACCTTGATGTTGCCTGGCTCTTCTCTTGCTTGCTTGCTCTGGCTAGTACTTCCAATACCATATTGAATAGAAGTGGTGAGAGCATGAGAGCAGGCATCCTTTTTTTTTTTTTTTTTTTTTGTCTTTTGTCTTTTTTCCGTGTCCGGCAACGGATCGCAACCCTCAGTGTTGCCCCCGTACCGGACCGGGGACCGGCAACGGGATCGCAAGCCTCGGTGCTGCTCCCGTGCCTCGCTCAGCCAGTGAGCGGGAGCCAGTCTGTATGTGGGATCCGAACCCTCAGACGGGAGCGCCGCCGTGCTTCCCAAGCGGCGCACCATCCAGTGCGCCACCGGGCCGGCCCAGGCATCCTTGTACTGATCCCTTTCAGGATGATACTGGTAGTAGGTTTGTCACAATAAAGTGGCCTTTATTGTGTTGAGATGAAATCTTGTTATGAAGGAAAACATCATGGCCATGTACAGTTAAAAGGAACGCCACTTTGTAATCCCTCTTTTTATGAAATTATTTGGACTCCATAGATAATGTTTGTCTACTCAGTTACATTTGTCAAGTTATAGCCTTAAAAACTATCAGGAAGAATAGATAACATCAAGTCTGATATGAAATCTTGACCTTCCCTTTTTTATATCTCCCACCTTAGAGACCCAGACAATGGAGCTAGCCATTAGACCTGGCTACATTTCTCACTTACTCTCATAGTTACATGTTTATATCCCATCTTATTGTAACTAATTTATATTTTCTGGTCTTCTCATTAGAATGTTATATCTTTATAGTAGATACCATTCAAGTGTTAAGTTTTTGCCTTATCTCCTACTAAGTGCATAACCTATAGTAGTGAATTTAAAACAAACAAAAATGTCTACTCAGTCAGAGAATTTTTTTAATGATTGAATGAACAAATTGGCCTGATTTCGCCCTCATGAAGGGTTCCCTCTGCTTTCTACCACATGTGAATCCCTCCTGTGTAATACTAAAGGATTCCAGAGCCTACCTCAGGGATGGACCAATGTGGTGCTAAAATGTGCAGACTTGGTTTTCGTTACCCTCTCTCATCTATAGGATGTTTTCTCCCAGGTTGAGATAACTGTGTTTCTGTGCAAAGTTTATTTTTGTCTTTAAGTGCCCATAGGAAATGGGGAGCCACAGTTTTTCCATTTCCAGTGTTTGAGAATGAGCTTAATGAGCTCATTATTAAATGAGCTCAGAATAAGCATTATTCCCCTCCTCCGCTTGTGTAATGCTCTGATTGTATCTACACATAATGCAAATGAAAAAACATTCAGATTCCACATTCTAAAAATATGTGACTAAATAAAATATGTGACTTATTTTTTGAGTGAGCTTATGAACAAGTGACTAGGCTGTGTTATAGGTAGAGTGGTTATTTAACGTTCTGCTAGTTAAAATCTTCACTTGGATACTTGAATTTTTTTTTTAATGTTGATGGGGTGTTTTAGATACCTATGACTAAGATAGCCCTCTGTTTCATTTTTTTTCTTCACATTTGTGAAGCTTTAACAAACCTTTATCATTATCTACCAGGCAGAGTCTCTAAATTAAATTAAAATAAAAGGATCATCAGATTCCTTACTTGCCAACTTGTTTGTAAATCACCTTTGCTAGGTACTAGAATTGGATTTAAACTCCCCAAAAGAATGTTTCCATTATCTTTAGTAAAAATTTTATATGCTAAGTAGAATGCAAGTATATGCTTTTGGAAATTTCTGAATATTGTTTCTGAACATTACTTTGTTACCTGTAAATCAATCCTGTGTACTTGTATTATTTCAGTGAAAACTTTTCTCTGTAACTATGACTGAGTGCTTAAACTAGAAACCTGCTTTAGTTATGACTACCTTGATGTTTGCCTTTTTTCCCCTCTCTTTTCTCTCTCTCTCTCTCTCTCTCTTTTTCCATTCTAAAGATAAAGGTCACTCTAAGAAGGTAGTTCATGAGTTAAAAGTGTTCCAAAAGGTTGGGGATTACAATGGAAACAGACAGAGTTCCCCACAAAGGGGAACGGAGCTGAGCACAAGCCTTCCCACTGTGGTCGTCCTGGGGTCTCTGGGGGGTGGCATGGGATCTGACAGTGATGGGCTTCCCTTGACTGCTTCCTTTCTTTGTAGCTAACTCTGGTCCATAAATAGAGCAGCACATCATGCTCTGAGACTGACACCAGAGAAGCTTCATAAATCAGCAAGTGAGTGTTACAGCATGAACCTTTAGCCACTGTCTTCCCTCCAGAGCTGACACCTGTCACCTTTTAAAGAGTGTACATTCTCTGTCACTGTAGCTGTCTTTTCTTTATCCCACTCTCATGTTTTGCCTAGGTAGTATTATCTGGGAGGCTTCCCATATATTATTAAATCATTGCCATTATAGACTAGGTAGGTTTTTATTTATGCCAAAGACTTGGATTTTCCAGATAGCCATTGGGTACACAACTAAGAACATAATACAATAACGTGTTTCATTTTTAAAAGGACATAAATATGTGAATAAAAACAGACCTAATTATGTTCATTTTTAATAACCAATAGACTATGGCATTTAGTGAACTTATGAATAATACTTTAGAGCATTTGAAATGGTAAGAGTTCTCAGGAATGTTTAAGAATCTGTGAGTCAAGGAAAATACTTTGAACATCCTTAGACTGTAACCTTTTCCATTACGTTAGTAAACACTGGTTATTTGTTAATATTAAAAAGTATTTATCTTCTCTCTGGTACACATGTCACTTTATTAAAAAACATGTATGAATCAAATGTACTGTTGTCTGGCGTATTTTGTCCTAATTATGACTTCTATTTAAATGGTTTTATAGAATCCCTTAGCTTTCAAAGATGGATAGTGGAAAAAGTTTGTAAAAATTTAGCAAGTCACTAATCTACATGAGCAGAAATGTACCTCTCTTCAATGTTTCTATACTAATGGCATTAAAAATAAAATAATAGACACGTATTGGGGATTTCTATACTCCCCCACAAAAGAATGTTTAAAATTTTATTTTGAATCCTATTGAAGCAAATGAGGATCACAAGGTGTTTGTAATTGGGGGGATTAAGTGCAAAATACAAGAAGAGGGTGGGTGCTTAAAAGGGACAGCGAAAGTCAGTTTCTTATTGATTGGACTGTGGTGGATAAATGTGTGGCTTCTGCCCATAATGGAAGCTGATTGTTCAGGGATGTGCCAGTGAGGCTGGTCGATTCTTGAGCTGTTGTTTACTGGGAAGGACAATATCAATTTTCCAGAGGGATGATTGGTGGAATGTCAAGGCTGTCACCCTTTTCTCCTCATCACTGACAGACAGCCCAGTGACAATTGCCTGCATTGGCATATGCACTAGAGGATATGACTGGCAAACAAAAAAAAGAGGAAAGCACTCTTGTAAAAAAGATATAATCAGCAGTTGTCAGGACTGGTCACATATACAATGTCTGAATAGCAGGGCCACGGCACGTCGCCCTTACTACTGATGTATCATGAAGCCTGCTTAAAAAATTAATCTCGGAATATTGTGAGGGAGGGTGGCTAGAATTAATTGTTGGCACAATATTTCTTTTTGGAGGTTAATATCAGAAAAAAAATATTTTCTTTTACTTTTTTTCTAATTAAAATAAACTTTGGAAATTTTTATTCTGCAGAAAGGATTACATTTGTCGTATGTTAAACACCACATAAGTTGAGATAACTTCTATGACTTTTCTTCCTGGCCTTGTGTTATTGGCAAAAGTCCAAATGTGTAACTAATGAGTTGTGTTGATTATTCCAGAAAAGCATTATTTAAATAGTGGAGTATATTCTGGATAGGGTGGTTAGTCCATGTGTATATCTACCAGGTTTTCTATAGAGGCTCTTCTGCCAGTCTCATATTTTCCATTTTTTCTGTTCCATTGCTTAATGATTTCAAATAAGTTTAGAGAAAAAAGTCAGTATTTCCATTGCTTGCCTTAACATATAGAGAAACTAATACCCACATTAGTCAGAGCACCTGGAATATCAGAATAGACTATTCTTTGTGTTAATTCATAAATATAATTTACTTAATTCATAATATTCAACCTAATCTCTTCTTAGAGTCACTATATTCTGATGGAAAAAAATTTAGTGTTTGGAAAAATTCACAATGATTACAGTTTTATAGAGTCAAACTTACATATTTTTGTTCTGTAGGAATCATATACCCCTCCCACCCCCGATTTTTTTAACATCAAAATAAAAAATGCTCAGATAAAAAGGAAATTCACAATGATTACAGTTTTATAGAGTCAAACTTACATATTTTTGTTCTGTAGGAATCAGATACCCCTCCCACCCCCGATTTTTTTCACATCAAAATAAAAAATGCTCAGATAAAAAGGTTTTTGTTAGTTTCCCAATAAATATAGCCTGAGAATACTTTCTAAGCTTAGACTCAATTGTCTGATGAGGATTGCTTTCCACAGAATTGTTCACTGTAGAGATGAAAATAATTGGATATATGATGTTGGTTATCTCCCATCTGTGTGGAATGCATAATTTGCATTTGTTGTATTTCATTTTGTGAAAAGTATTTTCTTAAATATCCTTTATATGATTTACGTAGAGATGAAAATAATTGGATATATGATGTTGGTTATCTCCCATCTGTGTGGAATGCATAACTTGCATTTGTTGTATTTCATTTTGTGAAAAGTATTTTCTTAAATATCCTTTATATGATTTACAAAAAAAGTATTTATTTCAAAATTTGGCAAACATTATAAAGTACAAATAATGCTTTAAAAAATATCCTATAATTTAGAGGAGAGCATTGTTAGTACATGAACATTTGTTCATTTTAGCTTTTGTTTGAAAATTTTAAGCATTTATCTGTGTCTATCTTTTTTTAAGTGTTTTCAGTGATGCTATATTCCAGCTTGATAAATATATAAACAAGTCAATGATTTTGCTGGTGGCCTTTTATTTTACTTTAAATAAGTGGGTTTCAGTACTGCCAAGTGATCACGTTTGGAGGTTATTTCTGATTGGGCTTGTAAGATTCCATACAAAAGTTATCATTAATTTCCTCTCATAAACCACTGGCTAATTGATTTTCCATTGCACTCATTAAAAATAGATACTTAGTGTTTCAGAAGATTGTCTCAGAAACCCAAAGCAGGGCCCAGGTCCTCTGGGATGCCATCAACTGACCGTTCCATCAGGCCTAGAATAGTGGCCCTCCTACTTGTCAGAACTGAAGTATTTATCCCATTTCCCAAAAGATAAACATTTGCAAGGCAAATAATAAATTAGCCATTAATCAGAAGAATGTTTGCATTGGATGAACTCTCAATGGAGTGGAGATGTCAGGTAGATAGACAAGGTATATCAACAAGACAGAATCAATCACAAAGGAGAGCCACCAGTAATTTAGAAAACATTGGTCCTAACATTTAAAGCCTTAGAAAGGTAAGAGTATTTGTAAAGGAAGAATAGCTATTTGGAAAAAGGACTGGGTAGATTTTAAGAATGAACAGCATAATAACAATTTTTGCATATTTAAGTCTTTAACCTAATGATATATCATTTAGAAGTTTGATTTGGGGAAAAAAAAAAACAACAGACTGTTAAATATTGATTTTTAAAGCCTTCTGTATTCAAAGAACTTTCAATCCCAGGAGAATTCTCATACTTCATGAGAAGTATCCACATCATAATTCTTTTTTCCGATTAAAAATTTGGCAAGTATATTGTTTTAAAAACAAGAAGTGACCTCAATATTTTACTGTTCCTTTTTTCCTAAATTTGTTTGCCCTTTCACTTGTGTGATGCCAAGACTTTTGGATTTGGAGACTGAGAGGCCCATGTGTTGAGCTTTGCTTGGCCACTTAATAATCACATGATCCCGGGTAAGTTACTTAACCTTTTATGACCCTCAATTTCCTCATTTGTGAAATAGGTCCTGGCACTGTTCAGTTTTTTTACACAGAAAACATATGTATGTTATATACATTTATTCAAAAGCAATATTTATATTTAAAATTTTGAAATATCAGTTATTGTTACATATCTTGTTTCATGTCTAATGGGTTAGCAATATATGTCTTGTTTTTGAAAATATTATATATAAAGAGATTGAAAGGCCCATTGTTCATAAAAAGAAATATTATCTCCCCTAATTCTCTAGAGGTTAGAAACTACAACTTTTGTTTTCTCAGAATTGACCATCAGGGAAATTGATCTTGACTCCAAACACCTACCATCTGGCATATTCTGTCTTATTGTAATATGCAATGCCTTAGGCATCCTAAAAGTTTAACTTGTGATATATCCTGTACTCTCTACATGTTTGTTACTCATTTATTTAGCCTAAAGTACAAGAAAGAATGAAAGTAAATGGAATAACTATAATCCCCAGCATTGCTTTCCTAACTCTTCATTTCTCACTCATTTTCTTCCCACAAGTGCAATTATTTCCCCAAAATGGGTTTCCTAGACTAGGTATCTTACAAAGTAATGGCACCTTTTAACCAAGATATTAACTGGGTCATGGGTGTCCCATCCCCATAGCTTTCCTTGACTAGGAAGATCCTTCTAATCAGGAATTTTAAATGAATACTGGTAATGTTGATTAGCATTGCCTTAAGCTTAGAGAACAATTAAAATATTTTGGAATTTTAGAATATATAAATTACTGTCGTGAAGAAAAAAAGCAATTTCTTTATACAGTCCAGAATCTATTTGATTAACTCTTCTTAGCGGGCTTAAAATGAAAAACATTTAGACCAACACACTTTAGTTGGATGTTAATGCTACTTGCTGATTTTTTAAAGATTCATTTCCAGCTAATACCCTGTACCCCCATACCACCTTTGTCTTTTACTCTTATCAGATAACTTAGCCTGAATTTCATGAATAAATATGGAGTTACTATGTGTGAATTATTTCTTGCTCACCTCAAGATTTATTCAAATCTTTATTTATCCTTTTTTGTTTCTGTTTAGGTACTCACATCTAAGACTAGCAAACCTTCTTGCTTATGTTTATGTTTTTAATTTACTCCCAGTCTATACCCATCAAATATCTATTCTTTCAGTCATATCCTTTATTTACTCTTCTTTAAAATAAAAGCATACCCAACTTTCCTCCATTGTAAACACAGGAAGATATAAATAAATAGAAAAATTGTATAAGATTTCACTAAAAAAAAAGAATTACATTTAGATTTGGAAGTCAAAAAGCCTTCATAAAGGCAGTGACATATGAAGATGCCTTTAAATACTAATATTTTAAAGCCTTTCATAACATAAATACTATTTATTGTCATTATAAAGTCTTTTTTAAAATATAACTAACTTTTAATAGCTAAGGCTACAATGAGTCACATAATCTTAATGACTTGAATTTATAGCTCATATTTTTTCACAATAACCCTATGAGGTAAGTTTTATTACTATTTTCATTCCACAAATGTGGATACTGTTCAAAGAGAGATTAAGTAGCTCACCTGAGGTTATATGTCTAGTAGTAATTTTTGGAACTAGAGTTTGGACTTAGTTGACCCTAGGGTCTGTGCCCGACCACTACAGTTACTACCTTTCCACACAGTACATGCACATATCATTAACTATAAAGCTGTAAGCTCTATAAGCCTTACAAATCCATTTTCACAATTGGTTGGTTTTTGTCTGTAGAGCATCAAAAGGGAAGCGGCATAAGATAAGAACACAAACGTAGATTGGAACTATATGCTGGAACACTTATTTACAAAGAATATGTTTAAATTTCTTTTAAATATTGTGTAGGTAATTTATTTTGTGAAATCATTAAGGTTTTGGCTAAAAAATATGAAAAATACATAAAAGTATAACATACAGGTGTTTAAAAGGATATTATAACTGTCGATTATTTGTAAATATCTACTTTACTTTGTACTGTCATTTTGGATAAATCTCATTTACTAGAATTAAAAAATGTAAAAATGCAGCCAAAGTATTTTCAGTTTTGCACTTTAACAAAATTTAAAGTCTAAAATTTCTGAAGATGTTTTTCTTATCTAAAGAGCCAAGTGGGAAACATGCTCTTAATCCTGACATTTGGTTGTGAGAACCTATCTGCTTAAACCACCAAATGATTTTTTTTTTTTTTTTTTTTTGTGACCAGTAAGGGGATCATAACCCTTGGCTTGGTGTCGTCCTCACCACGCTCAGCCAGTGAGCGCACTATATAGGATCCGAACCTGTGGCCTCGGTGCTCCCAGCGTCGCACTCTCCCAAGTGAGCCACGGGGTCGGCCCCACCAAATGATATTTTATTGTTTTGTGTTATCACATTGTTGTTGGTAGTTTAGAGTCTAGTGTTCTATTTTTATAATTAAGTATATATGTTGAAAGTTAGATTTATGAACAGTAAGAAACAAGAGAGAAATGCCATGTACCCTACAAAGACCATGTGTGAGTGAATTGCTAAGTAGATTGTTTTCCTCTTCATGTTTTCCAGTGAATCAACACAATTCTACCTTCCATTCATAAGTATGTGTAAGAAATGCTGCACTTACCATTCCATACTTCTCCTTCAGTGTTTTCTGATTATTTTATTCATCTAATATTTGTTAAATATCTACTATGTGCCCTGAAGTATTTAAGTTCAGAGACAGAGCAGTAGACCAAAGACAAAGACCTGGGAGTAGAGACAAAGAGCTTCCATGTGAAAGAGGTAGACAGAAGATAAACCTATTAACAATATAAAATTTAATATCAGGTGGAGAATAAAGAATTAAAGAAGACAAAGGGATAGAAAATGCCATTGGGGAGGGGGAGATATGAAAGGCACGATAGATGGATGCAGTAATGGAAAAGGGCAATGTGTTGCATACTCTTTAAATAATGCATAATTTATATTTATCTTTCACCTCCATTGATCATTTTGTCCAATATAGAGCTGGAGTTCCCAAATGCACAGAGGATACAATGGCAAAATACAAAGCTCTGCCTTGTGTTCATGTCTACATGGTTGGTTTTGATTCTTAAAGGGAAAAAAAAAAAAAAAAACGCTCTTTCAGTGCATTTGCCCTGAATGCATACTCAACAGCATTGATCTAAAGTCTCCAACACCCACTAACCACAAAATGTACACTCAAAATAGATTTCAGTGCCTCAGGTTAATGAAAAGACACCCCTCTTTACTAAACAGTTGAGAATGCAAGCTCAAGAAAGCCAGCAAAGAGAAGATTTTAAAAATCTAAGACACTAATAACACTTCAAATGTGTCATTTTAGTTCTTTGAAATAATTTTATACCCTCCTCAACGTGTCTATAATTATATATTGCCACGTATATATTTTAAAAAGGCAATGTACATAGGCTATGTCTGGCTCACAATTGTATTTGAATATTTTCTTAAATATACTTTCTAAGACATAGCTACTCTGTTTTTTTTTTTTTTTTTTTCCCTTTAAGAATCAAAACCAACCATGTAGACATGAACACAAGGCAGAGCTTTGTATTTTGCCATTGTATCCTCTGTGCATTTGGGAACTCCAGCTCTATATTGGACAAAATGATCAATGGAGGTGAAAGATAAATATAAATTATGCATTATTTAAAGAGTATGCAACACATTGCCCTTTTCCATTACTGCATCCATCTATCGTGCCTTTCATATCTCCCCCTCCCCAATGGCATTTTCTATCCCTTTGTCTTCTTTAATTCTTTATTCTCCACCTGATATTAAATTTTATATTGTTAATAGGTTTATCTTCTGTCTACCTCTTTCACATGGAAGCTCTTTGTCTCTACTCCCAGGTCTTTGTCTTTGGTATCCGAACCCTCGGCGGGAGCGCTGCCGCGCTCTCAAGCGGCGCACTGTAGCAGTGCGCCAACAGGCCGGCCCGCTATTCTGTTTTTTGATGCTTTGCAGAAATATCTTGAAAATGGAAGGCACTCGTAGTAAGATCAAATTGAATTTTTTTCAAGGTTTCATGTTTGAGTTTGAGTTGGAACAAATATTAGGTTATTCTCTCTATTCTGACTGTTTAGATGAGACGTTGATGCAAGGCAGTTAAATACTGATGTGATGCAAATAACTTGGGTCTCTGCTAATGGTTCTGAAAGAATTTATTGTGATGTAGTTAGTATATCTTAGGTAAATATTAACATAACATAATATGTGGCTACTTACTATATGTATTCTTTTTATTTCTAAATTTATTATTCTCACTATTGTTCGCTACACGATATTCCTTAGAAATACTGAAAATGAAAGGCTGTTTTTCTTAAAACTGTCTTTTGCATAATGAAAATGCAAAGAGCTTTAATATTTACTAACTGCCTTTAGGTATAGCTTGCTAGTATCCTCAACAACAGGCTTTAAAACCCCTGGTCACTTGCTAAATACTCTCCACTTCTAAGGAATTGAATTGCTATAGGCTAGTTTGCTTAATGAATCTGCAAAGAAATATGTTCAATTAAATAGAAGATTCATGAACATGTCTCCTTTTAAATTATTTTTTTCTACATTGCCATGCAAATATACATTATTCTTTCACATAGTTTATGAATGTGTGCAAATATGTACATATATATTTGACAAGATGTGTGTTTTGAAAAACATTGTGGTAGATAAGAAAAATTATAAATATTTTATCCAGAGGTATTAGGAGCAGGAAATATCTAATCAAATGTAGGAGGCTAGAAAAAAGTCACAGTTTAAAATGGTGCATCATGAGGATAAAAAAATTAATAACATTAGAATGAATGGGTTGACGGTCTTTTCCTTCTGCTATCCATATTTGATCTTTTTAAAAACAACCTTCTCTGTAACATACAATATTAAATCCCCTGTAAACTTCTAGTTGTTTTCCATTAAAACACAAATGTGCAAACATAACAAGCAAACCAGAAAAGGATTGTTGTTATTAAGGGATTATATGTGATTACAAGAAGAGATGTTAAACAACTGCTAGAATTGAGTTAAATTGTCTCTTAAAAGTTGCAGTCCTGACTGTACTCTGTTAAGGAGATAGTTTCATGAACAGGAGCCCATTTGTAATTAGATAAGGAAAACTGACAGCAGCAGTTGAGTTAGTGGCTCCCATGGAATGACAGGTATTGACTGAACCCTGGGCTGTGTTTGAGATGGTGAGGGAGTCGATAAAAGCATCAGGGCTTGTTTGGAGTAACACTGCCAGCGATGCTTTAATTTGCCGCCTGGAAAAGAGCCACAGACATTCTTCCCCCATGTTTAGTGTTGATGAGATCTAACACTTACATTTAATCTTCTGTTTACCACTAAAAACACTTGTAAGTGGTATATGGCACCACAAAGAGACAATAGAACAGGAGAGCATCTTTTCTATAAAGCCCATGTTGCAGTCCAAGTCTAGGAAAATGAACCTTATTTGAATCATTGAACCAAGTGTGGAAGCAAAATTTAACACATACAAAAATATCAATTGAGAGCAAAAGTGTTAACTGATTTGGGGGAAGAGATAAAGAATAGAAAACGTTTCTAAACTATCTTCAAGAATCCTTTATACATTTTTGTACATATCATCTCAGTTGAATGAAAGAAAATTACTTTAAAAGGAAATGCTATGAAAGACACATTAGGAATGTATTATCTCTATATCATTTAAATATCACATTTCATAGTTCTATTTAAAGGAAATGTATTCTTTTAAAATACTTCCCAGATATTTTTGAAACTTGTTACATAAAAACATATATATATAAATAAATAAATTCTTTGATAAAACATTTATGTGTACTTTTTATGTGTGGTGTATGTTTGACCCATGACATTCACCCATAAAAATCCACAAAATCACCTAGGTTTTAATACTGACCATTAGAGCACTCATGTGAAGTGATTTTTGAAAAAGAATTACTTCTGGTTCAAATTCTACCAAGCTACATTTAAGTTGCTGCCGGAACTCAACAGACACCATTATAAAATTTGCACATATTTATTAGTACCAACTCAAATAATGTGTTGCTCAAATAAGGATAATTAGTATATTCCACATTATACAATGCAATTATTTTTCCTAGCCCTTTACCAATTCTTCCTTTACCTCACCCACAACCTCTGGTAACCTCAGTTCTGTTTCTTCCTTTTGAAAGTTCAAGATATTATTGTGATTGTTGTATCTTTCTTTTTAAAAATTTGTTTGTTTACTTTTTAGCTCCCATTTATAAGTGACAGTATGTGGTATTTCACTTTCTGTGCTGGGCTTATTTCACTTAACATGATTTTTTCTAAGTTCATCCATGTAGCTGTGAAGGGCAGTATTTCTTTCTTTTTTATGACAGAGTCGTATTCCATTGTGTATATATACCACATTTCCTTATCCACTCATCCAATAATGGACATTTAGGTCGGTTCTGACTCTTTGCTATTGTAAATAGAGCTGTGATAAACAAGGAAGTATGGAAATCCCTTCAATATGATGATTTCCATTCCTTTGGGTATATACCCAGCAGTGGAATTGCTGGATCATATAGCAGTTCTATCTGTAGTTGTTTGAGGAAACTCCATACCATTTTCCACAATGCCTGCACCAATTTACAGTCCCACCAACAGTGTAAGAGGATTCCCCTTTCTCTGCTTCCACACCAGCATTTGTTATTCTCTTTTTGATGATAGCCAGTCAAACTGGAGTGCGATGATATCTCAATGTGGTTTTGATTTGCATTTCCCTGATGCTGAGTGATGTTGAGCATTTTTTCATATGTCTGTTGGCCATAAATCTTTCTTTGAGAAATGTCTATTCAGCTCCTTTGCACATTTGTAAATCAGTTTATTTGTGTTTTTACTGATAAGTTGTTTGAATTCCTTGCATATTTTGGATATTAATTATTTGTCACATGCATAGTTTGCAAATATTTTCTCCCACTCTGTAGGTTGTCTTTTTGCTTTGCTCTTTCTTTTGCTGTGCAGAAGCTTTTTAGTATGATATAATCTCATTTGTTTATTTTTCCTTTTGTTTACTGTGCTTTTGTCATATTCATAAAGCCTTTGCACAGTTCTACTTCCTGAAGTGTTTCCCCTATGTTTTCTCTTCGGAATTTTATAGTTTCCAATCTTATATTTAAGTCTTAAATCCATTTTGAGTTGATTTTGGTATATGGTGAGAGGTATGGCTCTGATTTCATTCTTCTACATATGGATGTCCAGTTTTCCCAACCCCTTTTATTGAAGAGGCAGTCTTTTCCCCAGTGTATATTCTTGATGTCTTTGTTGAAGATCAGTTAGCTGTAAGATTGTGGGTTAATTTCTGCATTCTTTATTCTGTTCCATATGTCAGAGTGTCAATTTATATGCCAGTAACATGCTGTTTTGGTTACTATGGCTTTTTAGTATAAATTGTCAGGTAGTGTTATGATTCTGGCATCTTTTTTTTGCTCAGGATTGCTATGGCTATTTGGGGTCTTTTATTGTTCCATATGAATGTTAAAATTATTTTTTCTATTTTTGTGAAGAATGTAATTGGTATTTTGATGGGGATTGCATTGAATCTGTTATCACTTTGAGTAATATGGGTATTTTCACAATGTTAATTCTTCTAATCTAAGAGCATGGAATGTCTTTACATCTTTCATGTCCTCATTAATTTCTATCAATAGTGATTTGTCGTTCTCATTGTGGAGGTATTTCACTTCCCTGGTTAAATTGATTCCTATGGTTTTGTTTTTGTTTTTGTTTTTGGGTTTTTTTGTTAACTTGTAAATGGGCTAGCTTTCTTGATTTCATTCTCAGCAAGTTTGTTGTTGGAGTATAAAAACACTACTGAATTTTGTGTGTTGATTTCGTATCCTGCAGCTTTACTGAAATTATCAACTGTAAGATTTTTTTTTATTATTATTATTTTATTTTAAATAGAGTCTCAGGCTTTTATATATATATAGGATCATGTTGTCTGCAAACAGGGACAGTTTGACTTTGTCTTTTCTAATCTGGAGGCTTCTTTATTTCTTTCTCTTGACCGATTGCTCTGGGTAGTACTTCCAATACTATTTATGTAGGAGTTGTGAGATTGGGCATCCTTGTCTTGTCCCCATTCAGGATAATATTGGCAGTGGGTTTGTCATATATGGCTTTTATTGTGTTGAGATATTTTTCTTCATAACTAATTTGCTGAGAGTCTTTATCATGAAAGGATGTTGAATTTTGTCACATGATCTTTCTGCATCAATTGAGATATCAAATGGTTTTTGTCCTTGATATTGTTGATGTGGTGTATCACATTTATGGATTTGTGTATGTTGAACCATCCTTGCATCCCTGGGATGAATCCTACTGTATTCTGGTGTATAATTTTTCTGATGTGTTGCTACAGTCTATTTGCTATATTTTATTGAGGATTTCTGCTTCTATGTTCATCAAAGATCTTGGCTTATAGTTTTCTTTTTTTGTTGTATCTTCATTTGGTTTTGGTATCAGGGTGATGTTGGCCTCATAGACTGAGTTTGGGAGAATGGCCTCTGTTTCAATTTTTGGAATAGTTTGAAGAGAATTGGTATTAATCCCTCTTTGAAGGTTTGGTAAAATTCAGCAATAAAGCCATCCAGTCCTGGGCTTTTCTTTGGGAGACTACTAATTACTATTTTAATCTTGTTGCTTGTTATTGGTCTATTTAGGTTTTCTGTTTCTTCTTAGTTCAGTCATGGTAGTTTGTATGTGTCCAGAATTTTATTCAGTTACTCTAGGTTTTCAAATTTGCTGGCGTATAGATGTTTATAACAGTCCTTAATGATTCTTTGTATTTCTGTCATATTGGTCATAACGTCTCCTTTTTCATTTCTGATTTTTGTTATTCGGGTCTTCTCTCTTCTTTTTTTTTAGTTAGCCTAGCTAATGGTTTGTCTATTTTGTTTATCTTCTCAAAAAATCAACTTTTTGTTTTACTGATCTTTTGTATCATTTGGGGGGTCTCTATTTCATTTAGTTACACTCCGATCTTAATTATTTCTTTCTGTCTACTAATTTTGGAATTAGATTGTTCTTGTTATTCTAGTTCTTTGAGGTATAGCATTAACTTATTTATTTGAAGTCTTTCTACTCTTTTGAAGTGAGAATTTATTCCAATAAACTTCCCTCTTAGATCTGTTTGCAGCCTCCCATAGGTTTTGGTAGGATATGTTTTTATTTTCATTAGTTTGGAAATTATTTTTTTGGTTTCCTGTGTATTAGTCCGTTTTTGTTGCTTATAATGAAACACCTCAAACTGGGTGATTTATAAAGAAAAATGACATTTATTGCTTACAGTTTCTGAGGCTGGGAAGTCCAAAGTCCATCTGGTGGTGGCAACAGTGACCCAGGGGTCTCATATTGCAAGATGGTGGAAGCAGAGAGAGCAGAGAGAGAGGAAGACAGATTCTCCTCTTCACTTAAAGCCCTCAGAACCATGCCCCTGACCACCATTTTTAATCCATTTGCTACTGCATGGTCCTACAATCCAATCAACTCTTTAAGGCCCCACCTTTCAATTACCATGATAGGATTTCCCACCCTCTTAACAGTTGAAGTGGAGGCTAAGTTTTTAGTACATAAAACTTGGGAGACAATTCAAGCTTCAGGGAGTTTTGGGGGGACATAATTCAATGCACTACATTCTGTTTAATTTTTTCTTGGACCCATATGTCATTCAGGAGCATGTTGTTTATTTTACATGTGTTTGTATAGTTTCCAGAGTTTTGCTTATTATTGATTTCTAGTTCTAATCCATTGTGGTCTGAGAAGATACTTGAAATAATTTCAATTTTTTAAAATTTTGTTGAGGCTTGATTTGTGACCTAACATGTAGGCCACATTCCTGGAGAATGTTTCATGAGCTGATGAGAAGAATGTATATTCTGTGGTTGTTGGATGAAATGTTCTGTTGATACCTGCCAAGTCCGTTTGGTTTAAGGTGTGGTTTAAGTCCTGTGTTTCTCTGCTGAATTTTTCAGTGTTGAAAGAGGAATGTTCAGGTCCCCAACTATTATCATATTTGGGTCTATCTGTCTCTTTAGGTCTAATAGTGTTTGCTTTACGTAACTTGGTGTTCTGGTGCTGGGTGCATACATATTTATGATGGTTACGTCTTGCTGGATAGATCCCTTTATATAATGATAAAGTGGCCTTCTTTGTCTCTCTTTATAGTTTTTGGTTTAAAGTCTATTTTGTCCAATAAAAGAATAGCTACTCATGCTGGGTTTTGATTTCCATGTGCCTGGTATATCTTTTTCCATCCCTTTACTTTTAGACTATGTGTGTCTTTTCAGGTAATGTGAGTTTCTTATAGACAGAATATAGCTTGGTCTAACTTTGCTATCTAATTAGCCAGTCTGTGTCTTTTGGATGGGGAATTTAATCCATTTGCATTTAGGGTTGTTACTGAAAGTTATTGTCTTCTGGCATTTTATTGATTATCATTTGGATATTTTAAATATCTTTTGTTTCTTTTGCTTTTATTGTTTATCTTTGGTATTCGTTGGGTTTTGTAGGTGGTAAGATACAGTTTCTTTCTCTTTCTCGTTTGAATTTTTGTTCTATGAAAAGGTTTTGTTCTTTCTTGTGTATTCATGGAAATAATTATCATTTCTTGGATTCCAGATGCAGGCTCCTTTGAGGATTTCTTATAGAGCTGGTTATATGGTGGTGAATTCTTGTAGTTTTTGTTTGTCTGGGAAATACATTATTTCTCCTTCATTTCTGAATTATAGATTTGGTATTCTTGGCTGGAAGTTTTTTTCTTTTAGTATTTTGAATATTTCATCCCACTCTCTTCTGGCTTGTAGAGTTTCTGTTAAGAAGTCTACTGTTGGTCTGATGGGGATTCCCTTATAGATGACTTGATACTTTTCTCTTGCTCTTTTCAGAATTCTCTCTTTGTCTTTGAATTTTGCCATTTTGACTATAATGTGCCTTGGAAAGGACCTTTTTGGATTGAATCTGTTTGGGAATCTTTGAACCTCCTAAATCTTAAGGTCTGTGTCTCTCTCTCTATTGCTGTTTTCTGATATTATTTTGTTGAATATTTTCTTAATGCCTTTTCCTTTCTCCTCCCCTTCAGGAATACCCATGATTTGGATGTTTGTATGCTCAAAGTTGTCCACTTTCTTCTCTCATTTTTTAAAATTCTTTTTTCTTATTTTGTCTGCGTGAGTTATTTAGAAGAGACTGTCTTCAAGATCAGAAATTCTTTCTTCTATTTGCTCTAGCCTGCTGCTTAAGCTCTCAGTTCTGTCTTTTGTTTCATTAAATGACTTGTTGAGTTTCATGAGTTCTGCTACATTCTTTTTTAAAGTATTAATATCCTTGTAAATTTCTTCCTTCATTGTTTTGCTCAGTTCATTTTGTCATCTGTGTCTTCTTGTATCTCATTCAGTTTCCTTAAGATTTTTACTCAGAATTCCTTTTCAATTATTTCAAGGGTTTTTAGCTCTATGGGGTCTGGTAATTGAGAGATATTATACTCTTTTGGTGGACTCATATTTTCTTTTTTTTTTTTTTTCTTTCATGTTTCTAGTATGTCTACATCAATGTCTGGTCATCTGGTAGAGCAGTAGCTTCCTCTATTATTCTCCTTCCCTGGATTTTGCTGGTGACCCTCCTTGTGTCAATTCAGTTGAGTGGTCATTGGTATGCCTGCACAGCAGCAGTGGCTGCTGCAGCTGTTTCTGTGGCTGCAAGCCACCCTTGCAGGGGTGGTGTTTTGTAGTGGTGGCTTTGGTGGGCTGCCGACATGGCAGTGGTGGCTCAATTGGTGTCTCCAGTGGTGGTGAACTACTTGCATAATGATGGTGCCTGCCTGGTGGCACCAGTCATTGCAGAGACTGTAGCAGCTGCCCACTTGGCTGTAATGTACACAGCAGTAGCCTCTACAACTGTGGTGTCCACAGTGGCAGTGGGGTTACCTCGTAAGGGTGACAGCAGCGCCAGCAGCTGACACTGCCTCCCTCACACCTGCAGTGTCCACAGAGGTGGCAACGTTACCTCACAGAGGTGGCAGCAGGTGCAACTGCCTCCCTCAACTCTGCAGATTCTTTGGCAGTCCTGGGGTTACTTCATGGGGAGACAGCAACTGTATCCCTTGCATCTGCAGTGTCTTTATCATCAGTGGGGTTAACTCATGGCAGTGCCAATGGTGGTGGTGGTTGCAGCCACCTACCTCATGTCTGTGGAATTAACAGCTTCTGCAACAGGCCACCTATAGGACTGCTGCTCTGTGGGGAGCTGCTATGCAATGGGTGACATTTCTGGGAACAGGCAATGGCTCTGGCAACTGTGGTAGTGTTGGAGATGTCCCATTTCGATCTTCTGCAGGAGGAATGTACCCTGGGCACCTCTTCTGTCATCTTCCTGGAAGTCCTATAATGAAAATATTTAAAAATAAAAAGTCACGTATAAATTTCTTAATATGTTTCTGTGACAGCCCAGTGAAGTTTACTAAATCAGGTATTACTTAAGTAGGAACAACTAATAACATCTCTCTTATTCATATAATTATTGACTTTAGTTAGAATAACCTTGTGTCCTTCATGATCCACAAAAATCAGTATGCTTTTATCTGTATGTATCTTGCTGTTAACAAAAGTTGCCAGTCACCCTCTGATTCTTTATAGATAGTATTTCTTTGTAGATGGTTATTTCAGGTTTATTTTAATCCTTTGAAAAGACAATTTATATTTGGCAGCTTTTGTAACCATCCTTAACAGGATTAATTGAGATTTCAGCACTGCCTATCAAGAAATTGACAACAGTTGGGACCCAATGTGTGGGCAACTGGTATCATACAGTGCAGTCGTCCTCCCTTATCTGCAGTTTCACTTTCCATGGTTTTTGTTATTCTCAGTCAACTTCAGGTCTAATCTTGCAGTGTTTGAGAGAGAGAGAGAGAGAGAGAAAAGATAGAAAGTGGGTGAAAGAGAGACCACATTCACATAAATATTTTTTAAACAGTATATTGTTATAATTGTTCTATTTTGTTATTAATTATGGTCATTAATCTCTTACTGTGCCTAATTTATATACTAAATGTTATCTTTGGTATATATTTATAGGAAAACATATAGCATGTATAGGGTTCAGTACTATCCAAGGCTTCAGGCATTCACTTGGGGTCGTGGAACATATCCACCATGGATAAGGGAGGACCGTTGTACTCAGAATTTATGTTTATGGTGCTGGAAAAGGCCAAATAATCCAGAATTTATTCCGTCATTCAACGAATGTTGTTTGAGGACTGTGCTTGAGGTTGGAGTTGGGAGAGCAGAGATATACACAATCCCTGTCTGAAAGTAGTCCCTCGTCCAGGAGGGGAGAAAGACATGTAAATAAATGGTTGCAATATTGTAGAGTACAGTGTGATCAACACATTAATCGAGGTATGTACAAGCTTGAACAGTTATTGAGAAGGAAGGAATGATTAATTCTGTCTGAGGTGGAATAGGGGAGGGATTGAATTCGAGCCTGTTCTTCTGAATAATACATGAGAGAGCACCAGTCCGTCCTCCTAAATTGAGTAGTTTAGCCAAAGAGAGCTGCCAGCCTATCGATCAGCTGATGAGGAGATGGAACTTAGACCTAGCAAGCCTAAATGAATAGTGAGCTGACATAAGCACGGCTCAGTTATGTTTGCAGCTTTGTCCCTGAAATGACGATGAGTTGGGGCTCTGAGCAGACTCTCCTCAGAGATGAGGTGGTACCATAGCTAAAGAAACTTTTAAAATAGGTGTGAGTAAAGAATGTCCAGGGGGCTGGCCAGTTAGCTCAGTTGGTTAGACGGTGGTGTTATAACACCAAGGTCAAGGGTTCAGATCCCCAAACCAGCCAGCTGTTAAGGAAAAAAAAAAAAAAAAAGAGGGAGAAGAAGAATGTCCACAGATGTAGATAACTGGACTATAATTGACATTATCTGAGAACTCCTAAGTGAATACAAGTCATCAAATCTGTCCTTGAATGAAAAATATTACTTCAGCATTTCTGAATGTTCTGCAAGGCATTTTCTTCTATTTTTAGGGTATAGAAAGAATAAACAAAATGAAACTTAAAATTTTTTTAAAAACTGACTTCATCTTGTTTCTCGCCTCAAGTCATTATAATCTTCCAATCAGATTCCAGTTTTTTTCTGCAATTTCACTCTCTGTTTTCCTATTATATTGTTACTAACCCATTAAACTTTCTCAAAATTAAAAACAAAACAAAAAGCAAACAAACAAAAAACCATATTTTTGCTAACCTCCAGCTCTGGAATGTTCCTCCCCTTATCTGATCCTCTATAAACTTTAAAAATTCTAGGAGACCTAGTGTTCCTTGTGCTTCCATAGGGATTACTTCCTCAACTGGACACATGCCTGGGTATTATATAATAGTTATATGCTGAATTGTCTTCTTCAAAAATTCATATGTTGAAGTCCTAACCCCTAGTACTTAAGAATGTAACTGTATTTGGAGACTGGGTTTTTAAAGAGGTGATTAAGCTAAAGTGTACCTTAGAAAAATATGACTGATGTCTGCATAAGAAAAAGAGATTAGGACACAAACACACAGAGAGATGGCCATGTGACAACACAGGGAGGAGATAACTACCAAGAACAGAGGCCTCAGAAGGAACCAACCCTGCTGACACCTTGATCTTGGACTTCCAGCCTCCATAATTGTGAAATAGTAAATTTATGTTGTTTAAGCCACCCAGCATGTGGAATTTTGTTATGGCAGCCACAGCAAACTAATACAATAGCAGTGACAGGTATTGTTTCTGTATTTTGTCAGTTCAATTGCATTGATATTTCCTGCCAACTAGAACATCTCGGTCATCTCTAGAACATAGTACAGATCACTCTTCACAAAGTAACACTCAATAATCACTGTTGAATTGATTAATTTTCTTTTCTTGTTTTCAAGTGATATGCCACAATTTATAAAAGTCTCCTATGCTATCTTCTACTATCCTTGTTGATTTGTATTCTGCTGTTTATCTCAGGAACACACAGTGTCAATTTTTCTGCTGTCTTTAACCATCATGTATTTCACATTAGGTTGCATCTGAGGTTTAGTATCTATTCCCTTCTGGACCTGGACATCATTAGATCCTATTAAACACCAACTGAACCCCCAGGATAAAAATATATATAGATATGTTCATTGAATGATTAGCATGTTTATAAGATTGGTGTAATAAAAGAACACTCTAGAGATTTCCTTACTGCTGGACAACAGAAACTGAATCTCCAGAGCTGGTTTTCACTAATTACAAAGTGTTTGTGTTTCCTCTTTATAAATCTTGCATAAGCTTCATTTTTAAATTCTATGACTTGTGAAATAGTAAACCTTTTGATCATAAATGCAAAACTAGACATACAGTCATTCAATTATGAAAAACTTTTAAATCATCTATGCACGAGGCACTGTGGGAGATGAGAAGATGAATCAGATGTAGATTTTGCCATTAATGATTTTGACACTGTAGTAAAGGGAATATTATGTGAAGATACGGAACTATGGTAGACAGGAAATATATGTGATTTGGATGTGATCAGATAGAATGTTAAGAGTTTAAAGGATCATTTCTGGCTGTGGAAACCAAATCATGATTCATGAAAAGTTGGTGATTGATTGTAGCCTGCCTAAAAAGGAGGGTTGGGTTGGGGTTTGGGTTTGCACATCAGGGAGAGGGCATTTCAAGCTGGTGGGACAATGTGAATGAAAGCACAGGTAAGAAAATATACATACTACATTTATCTGGATTGAAAGAAAATATCGAAATAAGTTTGTTTCACATTAGGTAATCCTTCCATGTTAGCTTAAAGAAATTATTTTATAAGAAGTAGTAATACATCTACAGTTTCTCAGTATGGGTTTCACATGAAGATGTTCTGCTTCTTTTATATGTACGATGAATTGGAAAAAAAGGCTCTGGGGGATATTTCAGGATCTACAATTGGGCAAATAAAACTGAGAAAATATAATTCTTATTTTTGCATCTTTGGATTCTAGCATAATGCCTAGCACTTAGTAGCTTACAAAACTGGTTGATGAATTAATTGTAATCACAGCTGGAAATAGCTAAGTAGCCATAGAAATAGAGTGTAATGGATAGAAGAGATTTTTGAAAAATTTGACAAGTTTTTGGGGTCAGGGATGCCATAGATAGGATTGTTAAATATGACTTTAAGGCTTGGAGCAAGGATGAGAGGTAGAATGATGTTCCCATCAAAAGGAATGAGGGCAGGAGTAAGTTTATTAGGCCGGAATGTGTTTATTAGAGAATCTTCCATTGGAAATATATGATAAGCATCTTAGATTCAGATGTGAATAAAGTAAAAGAGTTATCTGTTTAAAATGATAAAGAGATCACTAAAGGAAAGATTATAGAGAGACAGATGATGTTGAGGAATAGGTTTTTAGGAAATGAATATTTTTGGAGGAGGGAAGATATGGAACCACAGAAGGAAACAAGGGGGTAGTCAGATGAGTAGAAGGGACACCAAAATGTCAGGATCACAGAGATTAGCGAGATCAGAAGTGGACAATATTTAATGTCATGGGGAGATTGAAATGAAGTCAAATGGGGAAAGGCCCAGGATTTTGATGACCAGAAGCTACTCTTGTGGTCTTGTAAAGAGTAAATTCCATAGGTTAATCACCTTCAATTCTAACTGCCAAGAAGGTAAAGAATAAATGAGTAATTAGTAGGTTAAGAGGTGAAAAGTTGAAGGACCAGCAGGATGATAGGAAGGGCCCTTTAGGATCAAGGGAGTAGATGCAGTTGAGATTGAAAAATTGAAGTAGTAGTATAAAGCTGCCTAGTGAAGCCAGGACCTGAATCCAGTGCAAATAAGTTTATCCAGAGGACAGAGGGCAGCCTTAGACTTTTACAAAAGCAGCGATTTTGGATTTTTCCCATCATCAGAGAATTACGTTCAAGGGTTATCTCTTTAAACCTGACAACAATCCTTGAAGATACACATTAGTGTTTCCATTTTACAGACATAGAAACTGAGGCTCTGTGAGTTTAAGTAATATGATTCCAATCATACAACTATTTGTGCTGAGTTACAATTCTAACCCTGATTCATCGGGCTTTGAAACCTCTAACCTTTTTATTATTGCTATGTTGCTTTTTAATGCTTTTCCTCACTGATTAGCTAATGTAAAAATGCTTTAACTTTCTCTTGATTAGGCAATATTATTTAAAGATGGAACTGGCCTGCCGAGTTGTTACATGTATGTCGTGTAATATGAACCATGTCTACATCAGCTGATCATAAACATTCACTTTGGTATTCAAGAGGCAGGAAAAAGCTATACATTTTCTGTAATCATTGTTACAAATGTAATCACAGCTATTGTTTCTCCTACAAAATTCTCATTGTAGTACATGAAAATGAACACAACAGTAAGACTGATTCTTCATTGTAAAAAACAAAAATAAAAAAAGCAGCAGCTAGGTTTAAATAAGCCATCTCTACTAAAATATTTCTTCAATGGAGTGGCTAGGTTAAAATCTAAAATTATTATTTGATTTTATTAAACTATCTTGTCTATCTAGATGAATTTGAAACTTTGGCCATTCAGTAAGGTGCAAACATTCTTTCAGTTTAAAATGAAATGTGTGTAAGGTTTGGTTTTGCCATTCTTAGACATAGGAAAGTTTTGGCTGATGCTCAAAGGGCCTGTTTACCCAACATCAAATTACACCAAAAGCTGCGAATATAACTTAAAATAAATACACTTCAAACTAGCAAAAGCAACTTCAAAGAAGTTAGTAACAAGTCCTTATATTAATGGTGATCTCTTTTTATCTTTATTGTTGTTTTTGGTCTTGTTTGGGGGTTTGACAGGGCTGCCATAGATAGGATTGTCAAATATGTCAGGCAGATGAATTTCATGACTTGAATTTAATGACTTATAAAGAACTCCATTCCTACTCTGGAACCTGTGGATCCTCACAGTCACTGTCCCATGAACAATTCTACGTAATAGTTTTTTTTTTTATTATTATTTTTAAAGATCCTAGGCTATCTCTTCAATACTATTTATTTCTTCACTCAGAATTGCTCTCTATGATAAATTATAGAAAAAGCAGCTCTTAATTTTTTTAATTTCCAGAAATCTCAATTGTTTCAAGAATAAAAAATAAAGCATTTGTGTTTAAAAATAGTTTATAAATTTATAATTGGTATGTTTGTATTTTCTTTCATCATAAACCATTGAAATAAGTATCAGAGGATGACCTGACTTCTTTATTTTAAAACCGAGGAAGAGATGAAGTCAGTAAATAATAAAAAATATTAAATGTAATTGCCCCTATCCAACTACAAGAATACTGACTGTATCAAATGTGTTCTATAAGTGAAATGATTTCCAACCCCTTTATTACCATAAAATATTAGGATAATATTTTCAAATGGGTAAGTGAGCAACAGCATCATTTTTATAATGTTAAACACGAGCAGTTTTAGGTCTATTATACCTTGTTTACAAATTCTCTTTGAGGTTATGTGGATTCTTCCTTTGAATTATCTGTGTTACCAAGAAAATAATAGTAAGAAAATAAAGATTTATTCACTTATATATGATTTACTCTGACGGGTAAAAAGCCAACTAAATGGACTTACAAACATGTGGGAAAACTAGTGTATATGATATTTTTTCTAACTAAAGGATTAAACAATATGAAAAGGAAGCAATAATATTTGTAAAAACAGAGCTACCTTTACCCTGGGGAGTTATTATAGTCTAGATGTGTTTTATATGCAAAATGACCTGTCAGCCTTATGGAAAAAATTCTGACACCTGCTTCTCATCAGTGCCCTGGAAACAGAGGTGAAGAAATGGGTTTCTGAGCATGGGATTGCATTGCTTACCGGGTTTGTCTGAAAATACATATGTTTTTATGTGGCAATTTCATATTCATTTATGAGTCTTTGATTAGTTTAAGGTAGAAAAAGTATAATGTGTAGTGCTAGAATAAAATGCACTTCTTTCAGGATAAAAATGGCAATAAGTATTTTGTTATGTTGTAAGAGAACATTTTTACTATGTATCTACATAGCCTATATCATCTCTGTATTTACAATTTATATTCGTCAAAAATTTAAAGAAAATACTAGTACTAAAATTACAAAAGTCTGCCACAGGAATATTTAACAATATATTTTTAAATCTCTAGGCTTAGATAGGACTAAATTTCAGTCTAGAAAAAAAGAATGATTTTAGTATATTTTTAAACAGGTTATGGTGGGAAATTATAACATTTCTAGTTCAAGAACAAATATTTAAAACTTGAAGGCATATTACTTCTGCAGTCTTATGTGTGCGTGTGTGTGTGTGTGTGAGAGAGAGAGAGAGAGAGACTTGGCTTTCTGATATAAAATGCAGAAATTTTCCTTATACAAAATAGATGTTTAAGTAAAAATATTGTATTAGACACTTTTTAAAAATTGACTTTTTAAAGATTATTCCATCTGAATGAGAATACTTCTCAAAGGTTTTTGCATTTATTTGGTCTCCTAATAAAATTTCTGAGAATTTTATTTTTCTGATGTGACAAATCTCATAAATGCTTATTGTACTAATTTGTTTTGGTTTGATATTGTGAGCTACTGCAACTGAATGTGATAAAGTTAAAATGTGGAGTATCCTGAAGATTATATGGAAACTGAAGGTGTTATAGGTTTGCTGAGACAAGAACGCCAAAGATAAGATTTCTAACAAACCCTCTTAGAAGTGACCATGGGAAGATGATAAATGATATTTACCTCATATGTCATGATAACTGTTTTTTAAGGAAGATGTCTGTGCCCTCTTTTATCAGAGGTATGGGAAATGTATCACTTACAAGCACTCAATCACCATGACATAAAGAAATAGCAAACCTTGAACATGTCGAAACAGTGACTGTTCAATCTACTTTTTCCTGAATACTGAGTTTATTCTCAATATTATATCCCCCAAATGAGTGGCCTTTAAAATATGATATTTATTTTCTGGTGCAATTTTTATAAAACATGTAACTAGGTATGTAAATATATATAATCTATAACAATTTAATACAAAAATATATTTTAGAGTTACCGTACCAGACCGGGACAGGCAATGGGATCGCAACCCTCAGTGTTGCGCCCGTACCAGACCGGGACAGGCAATGGGATCGCAACCCTCAGTGTTGCGCCCGTACCAGACCGGGACAGGCAATGGGATCGCAACCCTCAGTGTTGCGCCCGTACCAGACCGGGACAGGCAATGGGATCGCAACCCTCAGTGTTGCGCCCGTACCAGACCGGGACAGGCAATGGGATCGCAACCCTCAGTGTTGCGCCCGCACCTCGCTCAGCCAGTGAGCTGGCTGGTCTGTGTGTGGGATCTGAACCCTTGGCGGGAGCGCCTCCGCGCTCTCAAGCGGCGCACTGTAGCAGTGCGCCACTGGGCCGGCCCATGAACTTCTTATTTTTTTAATTGCTAATATTTACTGAATGCTTTCTGTATGCCAGACACTCTTCTAAGTTCTCATAACAAATACAGGACAGTACTATTATTATTCCCATTTTACAGATAAGAAAACTTTGATAAGGAGATTAAGTAACATATTCAAGGTTGCCCAAATGTAGTTGTAACTTAAGTAGAATATAACAATAGTTACTTGAGTTTTGTGATGCTAAAATTGGCTTAGGTTACGGGTGTTAGTGTTCTTGTCAATGCTCTTTATAAAGTATACTCTTTATATCTCTGTGTAGTAGTTTGGGTTGATTTAGTACTGAATTTGAAATGACGAATCTATTGTTCTGTAGTCATGAAATAGTGCTCTGTGAAAATTTGACCCTTTTTTCCTGAAGAATGAATGAAATTCTTGCAAGGAAGATCCATATCTACATCATAAATTGATTATGTTTCAAATGTCCATGAAAGACAAGAATAATACTACAACTGGATAATTAACTTAAACTTATTGGAAAATTCTTGCTGTGCTAGAAAATGCACTTGTTTTATAGTCATTTGCGACTTTTTCAGAGTGACATTATCTGTGTGTAAAATTCTGACCTCTACTTTTAACTGCTCCTCCAGACGATTCTCAAAATAAAAGATATTGTTTCTGAGAGCTCTATAAACAACTCCTGACCTGAATGCCTCCTGTAGCATTCCTCTTAAGTTATCAGATAAAAATGAACTCTATTTTTTTTTTCAGGGAAAAACATATATATATCTTCTTTTAAGAGAAAACAGTGAAATGCAGCATTATAATCTGTGAAACACACAAAGAATCTTGGCAGGCAGTGTCTAGCAAGGAAGCATTATATTTTGGCTGAACAAACTTTAGACTTTTTTTTTTTTTAATCTGGGCTAAAACCTTTTTAAAAAGAACATGACTTAAAAGAATTTGTCTCTGCTGTTCTATACCAGATTTTGAAAAGAAAAGTTTCATTCAGTGGTTAGACTCTTGGACTAGAATATAAGGTCTGTACACAAAACCATCATGCTAATGAAATTTTAAGAAACTTCTGAAATGGTAAGAAGTCTATGTTCTTTATATAATTTATAGAATGGTGTACAAAAATGCTAAGATAGCTTCTAAAGGTGAATGCCCCTGCCAGCAAAAAATATAAATATGATCTTCAGAAAAAATGCATATCAGAAGTACATTTTGTAGATACTCCTGGAAATACTTCAAATGTTGTAAGCAAAAAATCAAAACAAAGACAGAGTGTCAGGAAGATAAAAACAAATTAACAACCTTGCCTTTCAAACATGGACCCTTATTAAATGCCAAATAAACACATATACACTTCTGGGATAGTTATCTAAATTCTTATGGTAAGTTAAAAATAATAGAATGTAAAAAAAAAATTAGTAATAGAAAGCACTGTAATACTAGCTACATATATTAATGACTTAGTAGGTGACAGGCATCATGCTTTGACTATACTATTTCATATAATCCTGAAATAACCCTAATAGGTCATGTAACTAGGGTGAGCACCTTAATTTTTTGACCTGTTGTACGACTGGATTAGTTGAGAGCCATAAAATTGAGCAGAGTCTTAATTGTTCAGGGACTCAGTGATAGGGCTAAATACTCATGAGGGATTTCACCAGATCATTCGACTCTTTAAAACTGTGACCTAAGACATATAGGAACCATGATCTCTAGGGATAAGAGGCTAATGCATTAAACTTGCATACCATTTTGCTTTGGTATTTACCATTTTGCCATTGCCTTTTTTTTTAAAATCTAATAAAATTCAAGGCAGTTGGATTTTTTCTAACAAAAATATTTCTGAAAATTCAATTTAATTGGGCAAAGACTAAAATTTATGATTTGGTTGTTAATTAGACTTAAAGAACAAAGCTAATGCTGTTCCATTTAGTGAGAAAGGCCTCTGAGGACCAGAGAACTGACCAATATTGGTTCTCCTGCTGGGAAAACACTATGCATAAACAAGTCCCCAGGGCTTCATTACTGAGCCTTTTAGACAAACACTGAATGCATCTTAGTTTATTTGAAAATTCTTACAATGAAGCTTTATTGTATATCTATAAATTTTTCACATTGATGTGTCAAAGACTTGTAAAAGTATACTGGTAAGAATAATAAACATTATAAATAACATTTTTCCTTTAAATGTAAGATGATTGTACACAGTATGGTCATAAAGTGAATTCAATTCTGTTTGGGGAAGCACTTGAAATGAGTGGTGATATAAAACAGAGTGGAAACTATTGAAAAAGTAAGTAACTTAACATTCTTTAGCAAAGTTGATCATACATTTTTGATGATTAGCAGAGGAGATGTGTCATTTGTTTATTTTTTAAGACTGTTCAAAGATAAGATTTAATGCCAATACTTTCTCAATGCGGTTATTCTACCTTCCTAAGTTTTTTAAAAAGCATGTTCTCCTTTATGATTGTGTTTTACTGTACTTGCCATGCATTTTTTTTAAAAAAGGAAAAGTAAATTTTCCTATGAATTTTAAGTGTAATTCCTCCAATTCATAAAGTCAATGAGCTATACTACCACAAATTTTTCTACTTTGCCAGGTCTTCCATGCACACTTCCTGGGCCCAATTCTCATAGAATACGTACAACTTTAAATTTTGATTGCAGGGGCTGGCCCGGTGGCGCACTGCTACAGTGCGCCACTTGGGAAGCGCGGCGGCGCTCCCGCCAAGGGTTTGGATCCCACATACAGACCGGTTCCCGCTCACTAGCTGAGCGAGGTGCGGGCGCAGTGCCGAGGGTTGCGATCCCGTTGCCGGTCCTGGTCCGGTGCAGGCGCAACACTGGGGGTTGCGATCCATTGCCGGACACGAAAAAAGGGACAAAAAGGAAAAAAAAAAAAATTTTTGATTGCAGCTATTCAGGTGTGGTCATCATTAGAATGTTAGCATTTCAAGTTATCTGCCAACTAATTTGAACCACTAGGTAAATTTCTTAGCTAATACTTTTTAAAAGTATTTTCTACCGATCATATAGATAACAAATTTGGTGTTCTAAACTCAGTTATTTCTTATTAAATTTGAAAAATGTTTTCCTCTTTATGAAAGAACATATTTCCATTTTTGACATGTACTCTGCTTTAAAAATATTAGAATACGTTTTTACAATATGTTCACAGAAGTGGCTGATCTGTGAGTGGGATGCCAATATTAAAAGATAAACATCCTTTGAATATAGTTTAAGTTTTCAATGTGATAGTATAATTAAAGCGGAAAGGAGTAGAAAATGGCTCTCAGAACAAAATTTGTGATATTCTAGTTGCCTGTTAGCTTCAGGGGACAAACCGGATTCCAGGACAGAGCCCCACCTAATTCTATGAGAAAATTGCACAGGAGGAGACATTTTTGGCATGAGGGCTTACCAAGATGGCCAATAGAGAACTTTTAATGAATGTGTGGATCTATGGAATCTTCATGTACTTAAATTAACCAAATAATTTTATAGACTTTTTATTTTCATTTTGCTAATTGGGCCATGACCTTGGAGTAGCAGGAAGTGAGGACAGGCTGTAACCTAATCAGCAAGGAAAATAAAATTATATCATCACCTTAGCATAAGCATTTGCAGCACAGGGAATTCTTCTTTGAAGGATTTCTTGTTTTGACTGATGCAAATCCCATTTATTTAAAAAATTTTATAGAAGTACATAAAACTGGAAAAATCAGGAATAAAAGTGAAGCACTCCTCCCTACCCCACTTTATGAAGTTCTGGTTACTGAGTACAGCTATACTAGGAATTATTTATTTGACCAATGTGTATGATTCTGATTTTTCTTAATGTGGAGGTCAGGAACCTATGTTTTAAGATATTAGATTAGTTTTATACTCTGGATTGTTGTCCCCAAACAGCTGTCAAAATCAAAAGCAAATAAAAGCAAAGTGCCATATGTTATGTGAGATGACAGCTTATGGCAAATACCAAGGGGTATAGAATATTAATTAAAATATTTCGTATTTATGATTTCACATCCAACCCCCCCAAAAAAGTTTCTAAATGTTATAGCTAGTTCTTGTAGTTACAATTGATGGAAAGATCAGTGGCAGCTTAATCCAGTTGATCAATTTATTGCCGTCCTCCAAATTCTCTGGGGGACTCTACATTTAAGCTCCCTTCTTATCATTGGCTCCACTCACTGCTGCTATCTAGTTGTCCTGTATCCCAGGACCTGCTGCTCTTTGTTTAATTTCACTTTTGCCAGACTTAACATTGTTATTAGTTATGTTTAGCAACTTCTTTCTCATGATATTATTTAATTACTCTTTCATATTTTCTGGTCACTCCAGACTCCACACTGTTTTGTTTATTAAACTTTTCTGATTAGACACAATAGGTTTATATTTGAGATTTCTTTCACTGACTGCAGAAAATTGAGTTTATTTATTCAATTCAACAAGTATTTACTGATAATTCATTAACCACCCTGTGAATGTTCATTGGGTAAACCATGTTTACAAATCTTTTATATTTTATTATATTATCTTTTATATATATAAAAAAATAATTCCCAAATTCTTTGGAATCAACATTAGGTTAACAGTTACAATTAATTTATAGTGCCTTAGACTTGAGTTCTTTAAAACTTCGCAGAAATGATGGATGTTTGTCTATTAGCCTAAAATAGAAAAAGTAAAACTCCCTATTGTTATTAGAAATAGGATATTGGACAAAGGAGTAATTTTGGCATAAAGCTTGATTTGCAATATTTGACTTATATCAGAAAGGCATTTTTTAAACTAATTATTATAATTTCTTAGAAATTGAACATTATATGGCTCTTGGAAAAAGGAATTTCAGAATATAGTGGCAATGTTATTAGGATTTTCCATGTTGGAAATGATACTAACATGGATCAGCATCTTCCTCTTCCTAAATCTCACCCCCTGAGGGAAGTATAGTGTTGTGTCCTTTCAGTGACTAACCACCCTTTTAATAAGCTTTTTCCCCCAGTTTTATTAAATTTAGATAAACAGGATACTATACAAACTATGCATGCCATATCCTTTTTCCCTGTTACATTTTGCCAAACTAGCAATTTGTTTTAGAAGCTTTTTATATTTGTCTTGTTTATAAACGTAGAACAACTTCTTATTTTAATTTCTATATTACTTTGGTGAGATGGAGAGAAGTACAGGAAGTTGATCAATGAAATGTTAAATAAGCATTTACGAATACAGAGTGAAGGTAAACATTTTCTTAAAAAAATTTAAGTAACTTTCATGCAGATTTTTCCTACCTTCCAAATGAAAATAAATGCACTTATGATCAAGTTCAAGAAAAATAATCTAAGCTGAAGATAAGATTACAAATGAAATAAAGGAAAAAGAATCAGATAACAAAATAATTTTAAAGATTATATCAGCTTCATTTTGTCAATTGAGCATTTAAAGTTTCTGGAAATACTATAGTTAACAGCAAACATTTTAAATCTGTCAATATGTATATTAATGAAGCTTCTAGGCTTGTTTTATAAGAAAACTTTTTAGAAATATATGTAATTTTAGGTTTCCAGATATAGCTTGTAATAATTGCATGTACTTGCCTTGCAAAATTATAATACAAAAAGAAAGAAACTTGTTATAGAAGTGCTAAAATGTATAGAACTTCAATCTTTCAAGTTTCCCTCTCTCCACCTACCAGGTTTCATTAAAGTAATCTGAAAAAAACACCGTCTCTTTAAGGCTGTGATAGTATTGTGCTGATGGGCCAGGGGCAGCCCACCAATTGGCAGACCCATTGGGTGATAAATGTCCAAAGACCTCTAGGCTGACGACACATTTTTCATCATTAATCCAGCCCATTGTAACCAGGGCCACTCACATTGATTCGAACTAGGGGGCATCATCTGCTGTTAAGAGGGTGATGACTCGCTAAAAATGAAGGCCTGAAACTAATCAAATATATTTAGAGCCGTCTCTGGCAACTTGCTGGGAGAGCAGCAGTAGCAAGCTAATAGAGGAGCAACAGACAGGTAGTGAGTGCATTGCTCTGCTTGCTTTGTATGGGAATGTGGGAAATCCATTCGGAAGCCTGTTGTGTACTTCCAGCTAGTAGACATTGTAGTACAAATGCGTGCGGGGATTAGTCCAATAGAACTGTACTTGAGAGTTTCATTAAAAATGTAGTTGGGAAATACCATGCTATTATCTGGAACTTAGTTGCAAAGAACAGACTCCTCAAACTCAAATCTCTTTGGGATTGCTAAATTGCTTTTGTGTTTTTTTGTAAGTTTGTAATAAATAGTTTGAGAAGTATGCTTGATATTTATTTATTTTACTGAATTAGCAAAAGTTGATGGAGAGGAGGGAGTTTCTTTTTCCCCTTGCAGAATTCAACAAACAGTTAAATTTTGCTCTTTTGTACTTTTATTATTTATTTAACCTAATAAATTAATTTAGTATGTATTTTATCAGAATATACCTAAATTCACTGTGGCAGTTCAAGGTATATGCGTATATTGTACATTGACTGTTTATTATTTGTATGTGCCTATATATCCGTTTTATGTAAACCTTTTATTTATTTATTTTATTTTATTTTATATTTTTTTGCTTTTTTTTTTGTCTTTTTTTGTGATCGGTGAGTGCACCGGTCAGTCCTATATAGGATCCGAACCAGTGGTGGAAGCGCCACCGCGCTCCCAGCGCTGCACTCTCCCGAGTGCGTCACGGGGCCGGCCCAACCTTTTATTATTTTAGTTTGTGTTGATAAAAAGTGACTTCAGTTAAGTCATAACTAGAGATCCAAAAGGTAGCGGTTCAGCAAACTGTGTGCCTCAGAAAAATACAGGAAAACATGTTCTTTATTTCCTGCTTGTACCTGATTAAGTACAATCGGGTGCAAGTAGGAAATAAATTTAACTGGTTAGACTTGTTCATTGAAAAATGTAATTTATATACTGAACTTAATAACTATATATAATAGAATAAAAAAGGGCAAAATTTGGGAAGAATTTGGCTTAACTAAAAAACAAAAGAGAGACTAGTGAAATTCCTTTTCATAAAAAAGAATGTGGGCAGAAAGAAAAGAGAGGAAAAAGACAAAGTAAAATAAATAATGCAAACTTTACAAGTGTACAGATAGTTCCAGTGTTCTAGCACATGAACCATTGGCTATCTCCTAAAATATTTATGGTGTCATAAAAGAAATTTTATGCTGGATAGAAAAGCTTCCACGTGATTTCTCTAGAAGAAGGTCATCAATCGCATTTCAAAATCTTATTTCCCCCAAATTCCATAGCTGAAATTTTGTAACTTTCGTGTTTGCAAGTTTTAATGAGGACAATGTACGTAGTTATCAACTGCTTCTAGTTTTGGCTGAACTTTTGTGGAAAGCTTCATTAATGAGCAACAGATGACCTGGCTTTGTCTGCTTTGTTATGAATATTCAGTCTGATGCTCGTCTTTACTGGGTCCGTATGACACAGTGCCAAAAAGCAACTGGCTATTAAGTATCATGGAGGAGCAGAAAAGAGATTGCTTACATTATTAGGTTCTTTCAAAACCAGGTTTGAATATGGAATCTGTTTAGAGTTTGTTGGTTCCAGTGAAGTCAAGTGAAGGCTACTCAGACAAATGGCTGGAAAAAAGACGAATTGATCTGAACACTGCCGGCCTTCTTGTTTCTGCCATCAGAAAGGGGTTGAGGGTTAAATACAACATTCAAAAATGCAATGCAAAGGTAGATGAGAAGTAATTAATTTAGCTTCCTCCAGGACACAGAATTATGGTCTCTAAAGATGTCCACATTTTGATCCCCAGAATCTGTGAATTGTTACCTTACATGGGAAACTGGATTTTACAGATGTGATTAAATTAGGAAATTGAGATGGGGAGATTATCTCAGATTATCTAGTTGGGGCCAGTCTAGTCACATGAGTCCTTAAGAGGAGAGACCCTTTCTTTTCTGTACTTAGAGTGAGATGTGCCTCTGGAAGATGAGATGGGGGAAGCAACATTACTGTTTTTGTAGATAGAAGAAGGGGCCACAAGCTAAGACTGTTCATCTTCCAACTCCCCAGATTGAATTCAAGCTTCACAGGGGCCAGAATTGGTCCTGTTCGCAGTTGTACCCCTGGCATCCAGCACATAGCAGGAGCTTAATAAATGTTTGGTTGAATGAATAAACTAGTGAACAAATGGATCGATCCTAAAGAACTTGGTTTTTCAAATTGTGATAACCCATAAACATAAAAGAAATTTCATGATCTCCTAGTTATTTACATTATTTATTTAAAAACCATGTATATTTCTAATACACTAAAGCAATGGAGAAAAAGCCCTTTATTTTCATCCTGTTTAAGCTCTTCCCAAGCCAATCAAGAAATTAGCAGCATGCTTCGGTAAAGAATAGCAGGGAGTCATGGTCAGGGTGGTCAGCACTGAAAAGGAAACATTTAAGTTGAAACTTGAGGATGAGAAAGAATTGCTCTCATAAAGACCCAGAGGAAGAAAATTCTAGAGAGAGGGAACCATCTGCCTAAAATTACTGAGCTGAAAAAGCAGTTGGCTGACTTAAGGGATTGAAAGAAGACCCTGTGCTGGAGAACAGTGAACAGAGCCTAAAGTTATCTAATGGGAGTGTGGAAGGTCACTGTGGCCCTGTGTCATAGTGGGACATTTGAGGACCAAGGTAGAGTTCAGCTTGCACATGGCTTCCTTTGGTCAGAACCCAAAAATGCTTCTTAGAAAGGCATTTCATTTTATCAAGTATTTCATAAAAATGCACTCTATGTTCAAGTGCTTGGCCTTCAATGATAAACTTTAAATGGTCTCCACTCTCAAAGAACCCAGACTCAGGGAGACAGATGTGTGAACAGAAAATTGCAATATAGCATGATACGTATAAGTGACATTGTAATCAATAGCAATGATTCCCAGCAGAACAATATTCAGTGGTGAAAAAAGTGAAGTGTTAGCCTCTCTGGCAAAAGTTATTTTAGAATCTTTTGCAAGATTTCATCCTGGGTTTTCATTTCTTTGCAACAGTACTCACTCCTTGATTATTTCTTTAATGCAGTTGTTTTTCTTGTTGTTTTAAGCATTGGAGTTTTTATCCAACAAGGCCTGAATCATCATTGCCTGTATTCCTTGGAAACCAAGGTAGAGAACCTGATTAATCGGTATTTGGGCAGCCAGAGATGTCAAACAAGCTTGTCGACTGTATGAACTAAGCACTATCAGCCACCGGCACAATCTGGTCTCTAAATGATGGTGGTCAGGTGGTGGTTAGGGAGCAGACACAGAGGTATTCAGACAAAATAAATCACAAAGGCTTACTCAGATGTTTTCATTATAAGTTAAAAGTCAGTATTCCTTAGCTGAAATGGTTGACCTGTTGTTCTTCAGCTGATTCATGTATTCACAGTGGGCAGTCAGTGATTCAAGATTTTCTCATTCTGATGGACTTAGTCACTCTTTGCATTCCATGTAAATGGTGTACTTTTGGAGATTGTGGACTGGCAAAATTCTCATTACATATTGTGAATGCAAGGGGTAAATGGAAAAAGAACATGATTTTATTTATATAAACTTAAAAATTTTACATTTTCAGATGGATATATATGTGTAAAAAATGGTATGGAAAAAACATGCAAAGCTGTCTACTTTTTAAAAGGGGACTGCATTTAGAAGGTGTTATGAATAGCTTCTGTTTTAAAAATATTATTTTAACATTTTCCAGTGAGATAGTAGTAATGCTAATAATTAGTGTGTGTGTGTGTGTGTACCCTATCTTATATCATATACAATCTAGTTAATGCAGGCCAAAGGCATAAAGTGGGAAACATTTGGAAGATTCTAGACGTGATTACTTTTGGTAGCTGTCCTTACTACCAGATCAATTTCAGAACCACGAAGAGCAACATAATAAATGCAACTTAAAAAATAAGAATAATTAAACCAGTATTACCCTTCAGTGGTCATCTAAAAGTTTTTCAAAAACAGTGTTTATATTGTGCTGTGGGCAGACTGAGGGTCCCCTTAATAGATCTGTTTGCCTTGAGTGAAGATAATGCTCCTAGTCCAGATGTTCCTGCAATTGTAAGACTATCAGAAGAGCTAGAGTTCAGCTCCTTTCCTTTTTCCACCTGACCGTGGACAAAGGAAAACAAAAACAAAACCAAAATAAAAAAAAAAAATACAACAACTTTGAAGAGAGTGTTCTTCAAAGGAGAAGTGCCTGAAAGCCATTTTATTTTCTAAAAAGGTGAATGGTGTGTTTGTTACCAGTGACTGGATGACAAAAATGGAACACAAGTTCCAAGTTAAGCACAGATGGCTGCAATGGAGTTTGCTGCTTTTTGGAAGGATTTTCCCCTTATATCATTCTATAATGTTTATGAAATTCCTTACTGGTGAAATGGTCTGGTGCTTTCACATGTAATGACAATTACAATTTAGTTTAAAAAAAAATTTTTTTATATTTATTTTGTTACTTTTTGTGCTTCTGAAATTGATTTAATAACAAGGCCTTTGAACTTTTAATACACCATGAATCGGGATAAAAATATTTTGGATACTCACAATTTTTACAGCTGAGGATAAAATATCAATTTTTTCATATTTAAATTCTACATAAAAGTAGTTTGTTTTGCCTCCTTTCATGATATCAAGCAGAGTATTTATTTCTGTATGCCTTACAATGTGCATATTGAGCCGAGTTCACTCACATCTGCTGCGTGTATTGCCTAAAATTTTCATAATAGCTGGATCTTGGTTTTGAAGTCAGTGGTATTATTTCCATGAAAACAAAAAACAAACAAAAACAAAAAATTAGACCTGTATTCTAAAATCTACGGTGAGAATCAATAGGATTTAACTGCCAGCAGCCAGCTCCCTAATTTTGTTTATCTATAGGTAATGTCTTGATCTGCAAGGACAAAACAAATTACGGATGGCCTAATTGGTTTTACTAACTTAGAAACTGTACCTCTAGATCACTCACAAATTTGTAAGATTAAAACAAATTACATATACAAGCTGTTTAGAGCTAATTGAGAAATGTGTATGAGTCGACTTAATCTACATTTTTAATTGAAGCAGTAGCTTTAATTCCTGCATTCCCAGGGAGGTGCGCACATATTCAGAAGTCAAAGAGTCAAGAATAATGACAAAAATCAGAGGGAAGCCAGCGGACTGTGAAATCACTGGTCACTGGGCTTTTCCTCTGAGTTTTGACCATATGTTACAAACTGCTATTGACACATTTTCTGCAGTGTCCAACATTTCAACCTCATGATATTTTATTCTCATTTGCTCCATCCGATTACATCCACCTCTTCTAGAGTAACAGACAAATGCTGAATGGTTTGAAGAAAGACAAAGTAGCTATATTTCAGGAGGGACAATGGTAATAACAACTAAAAATGTGCTTAGTGTACACTTGTCACCCTTCTCATTACAACTTAAAGAAATGACTTAGGTAGGGGGTTGTTCTGAGATAGTTATTTCTCATGATATTTTATTCTCATTTGCTCCATCCGATTACATCCACCTCTTCTAGAGTAACAGAGATATGCTGAATGGTTTGAAGAAAGACAAAGTAGCTATATTTCAGGAGGGACGATGGTAATAACAACTAAAAATGTGCTTAGTGTATGCTTGTCACCCTTCTCATTAAAACTTAAAGAAATGACTTAGGTAGGGGGTTGTTCTGAGATAGTTATTTCTGTCCTTATAAACACTATTATTTCTTTAAAAATTATTCTTCACAGGTAATTTGATTTTTCTTAGCATAAGTAATAGAATCATTATCTAAGAAAGCCCTCCACTTATTACTTGATTCCCTTCCTTTCTCTTTCTTTCCCCTCTCCCTTCCTTTCTCCTACCTCTGTCTCTCTCTTTATCTCTCTGTTTCTTTCTCCCTTCATTTCTTTCATTCATCAAATATTTATTTTACTGCCCATCAAATGCCTCCTGGGTTGATTATAGCAGCTCCATGAAATCAATTACCTTCTCAGGATCATATGCTCAAATATAAAGCAAAGGTCTTGGGACAGAAAATGATAAACGAGGATGTTTTCCAACAGAGCTCTGGTTCAGAACTTCCCTTCATCCATAGTGCCTTTTAGCCTGTAGGAAAATATAGTCTCAGCCACTCACAGAAATATAGCTGGACTGGTTGGCAGCAGAGTGTTTTGAAGGTCAAGTCAGGTAGAAAAGTCAGTTGGGATTTGGAGGAAGACATGTCTCCCTTTCATGGCATTGCAGAGTATAGTACCGTGTCCTACTGTGTCCTGAGAGTCAAATAAAGCAAGCAGTTTAGTTCTCCAGTTTTGCATATGCTAAAAGAAAAAAACATTGCCCATGTAAGTGTTACCCTAGATGTGAGAAGGATTATGCAATTTGTAGAATATAAATTTTGCTAGAAGGTCACCTCACCCACTTTTCTGATTGTGTTGATTAACAGAATTAAGTAACCCTTGGTGCAAATGTGTCACAGGAATGATCGAACACACTCAATTCTTGGGGGCGGGGTATTATTTTTGACATTTTGAGAGTTTGCAAATACTCTTAGGTTAAGAATCTATTTTTTCCTGCAACACTTATGATACAAAAATAAATCAGGTTTCACATCTGCTTGGGAAAGAAAACCAGAGTAAGTAAGATTGATATGTAACTAAGGCATTGAAAGACAGTGATGATGCTGACATTTAAAATGTCAGCTTCAAAGTGTTTGAATATACTTTCTGTGTAAAAGTGACTGAATTGAACTTGTCTGTTTTTCATGAAACCAAATGCCAATTTATTATTTACATATATTTTATTTTCCCTCTATGATTTCTTTATATTTTTATTGAAAGAGGCTTCAAGGCTTCTCTTTATAGGATATTTCGATGATGACTGTGTTGATAGTGGCAGCTGAAACTGCCGCTCTTGGAACTGATATACCTCTATTTTCTCATCCAGTCCTCAGTGCAACTCCATGAGACTGGAACTGTAATTGTCCCTAGTTTGTAGATGAGTCAGCTAAAGTGCAAATGTATTACTGATGTCTTCAAGGCCACACAGCTTCCAAAGCCTGTGCTCTTAATCATGAAGCAAAACTGCTTCTGCATGAAAAAGTAACTTAAATAAAATTAAGGTCTATGGTTTGGCCACTCTCTCTCTTAGAACAAAATATGACCAACAATTTGGCCTGCCCTCACCTCATTAAAAAAAAATGTAAATAGGAGAATCTGCTTTACATTAAAAAGTAAATAAGAATGATTCACTGTTTAAAATATTTAAAATATACTGGGGTCTATTTTGAGTGAGGGCTCCCAGCCAGACCTGGCTTAATTCTGCAGGATTCTAATGAAGCAGCTGGAGATGTAGGACCAGCAGCCAAGCTTCTCTGTCTTTACCTGACACCTGCTTTTTAACTATTCAATAATAATTCCTGAGAGCCACTATGATCTTAACACTGCATTCAATGGATTCAACCAAAATATGTCCCCCACAACTTTTGTTTTTAGTAGAAAACTAAAACAAATAAATTCCTCATGGTATTCAAACTTTAGGTATTAAGGACCAACTTATTTTTCTAACAAACATGAAATAATTTTTAGAACATACTTATAATAATAGCTTTGTGGCTTTGAGTGCCCTGTTTTCTGTTTTGGAGTTTATAATTTTTAAAAAT
>NW_007734324.1:21532-36577 GCF_000696425.1 Galeopterus variegatus | reverse complement strand
TAATAGCTTTGTGGCTTTGAGTGCCCTGTTTTCTGTTTTGGAGTTTATAATTTTTAAAAATTTGTGTGTTTAAACCTGTATTTTGAAACTTTTTAGACTGCTAGGCTTTCTTTCAATTCTAATAAAAATTCTAAAATATTAATATTTTCCTAGAATATGTAATTTTCTTTTTTCCTTTTCTGAAGTCTAAATGACTATCCAATGGCCCACCCAACAGCACTTTTTATAATTGGTATTTTCTCTCTAACTGTAAATGAGTCAGCAAACATACAAACAAACAAACAAACAAACAAACAAACAAACAAACAAACAAAAAAAGGAAGCTCCAAGACAGATCATCCATATTTTTCTTCCTGAAGAAATGTCTAATACTGGNTAATAGCTTTGTGGCTTTGAGTGCCCTGTTTTCTGTTTTGGAGTTTATAATTTTTAAAAATCTGTGTGTTTAAACCTGTATTTTGAAACTTTTTAGACTGCTAGGCTCTCTTTCAATTCTAATAAAAATTCTAAAATATTAATATTTTCCTAGGATATGTAATTTTCTTTTTTCCTTTTCTGAAGTCTAAATGACTATCCAATGGCCCACCCAACAGCACTTTTTATAATTTGGTATTTTCTCTCTAACTGTAAATGAGTCAGCAAACATACATACAAACAAACAAACAAACAAACAACAAAAGGAAGCTCCAAGACAGATCATCCATATTTTTCTTCCTGAAGAAATGTCTAATACTGGCCAGTCTAATTAACCAGAATTTAAGTAGGTAGATTGGAATGTGTCATGGTTCATACCAACAGTTCAATTGCATGTAGTCTTGAACTAGTTTAATAAGTTGTGCTATTGGAGGAATTATTTTACTTTTTCAATGTATAGGCAAAAAAATTACTACTGATTTTATTTCAAAGATAACCTGACTGTGACTGAAGAGAAGGCAAATACTGAACTAAATTATGTTGAAGAATTCCTCTCACACATGAAACATGCCTAAGATAAGGGTTGTGGGGAACAAGAGTATATTAGTTTCCTAGGGCGTCGATAACAAATTACTATAAAATGCCTGCATTAAAACAACAGAAATTTATTTTCTTACAGTTTTGGAGATTGGAGATTTGAAATCAAGGTGTTGCAGGGCCACACTCCTTCTGAGTGCTCTAAGGGAGGATCCTTCCTTGGGTCTTCCAGTGTTTGGTCACCTCAGGTGTTCCTTGATTTGGTTGTATAACTCCAATCTCTGCCATGTCCTCACATGGCTGTCTTACCTCCATTTCCGTGTCTTTGCATGTTTTTCCTGTGTATCTCTTTCATCTTCTTATAAGGACTCCAGTTAAACTGCATTAAAAGCCCACTCTACTCCAGTATGACGTCATCTTAACTTGATTATGTCTGCAGAGAGCCTATTCCAAATAAGGTCGTATTTACAGGAACTGGGGTTAATAACTTCAGTATATCTTTTTGAGTAATACAATTTGACTCATAACGAAGGAAATCTATATTTTTAAAGTTTTGATACAATTTTCTTTTCGGAGCAAGATAATTCTAGTGATGAGCCTTTTTTGCATGAAAATAATTAATGTAGTGATATTCTCTTGTACAAAAATATTATATAGTCTTTTAATTTTTTTTATTTCTAAATGCATTTCAATACTCAAATTGTTAGCTGATTGTATACTATGTGCTGACTGGCTCACATGTAAAATATAGGATTAGGTTTGGTTGTTTATGTTTTTTTTTCTCCTTTCATCAATGAATTGGTGATTTGAGATACTCTAACTTTTACATAACAGACAATTTATACCCATAAACTATAAATACAGAATATAGTTTAAATAATTTTATTCAAATATAGACATTATGTCAATTTAATTGATTTATTTGGTGAAACAAACTACATTTATAAAGACAATAAGGAATATTTTTATCTATGTGTTGTTTTTTTCTCACTTATGAAGTCCTGCTTCTCCAATCTTCTCTCTCATTAAGAAATATAAAATTTAGAAGGAGTTTGAGGTATGAGAGGATTTAATGCTACAATTATTACTTTTTCTATTTTAGTAAGTAAGAATCATTCTAAAATATAAACTTTATATGATATAAAAATTCATTCAGGCAGTCCTACTATTCACAGTAAGAATCATTTTTGAGTAACTTAATTTTATATTAAATAAGTCAGAATTACAGTTTTGATCTGAATTTTATATTTAGATATTTAAATAAAATGCTCAGATGCTAATTTATGATTTTGTTAATGTTTCTTCCTTTTGTTCACCATAGTCATCATTTTATCTTTAAAATATGTTTAGAAATGTACGTAAGTAGAGGGTAGTCTCAAAATCATTTATAAAGGAAAGATTAAAAAATGAGAGTGTAACTCATATTTGACATTTTTCTATGTTGTGCCTACACAAAATCCAAAATTATTTTCACAGTCCAGTGGGGATAAAGAGCAGTTCCCAAAACAGAATGAGGTAAAGTTCCAATGATCACAAAAGGACAGTCATAGATGTGTGTTGTGTAGCAGTTTTAAGAGGATCCTTGGTTAATGTGAAGCAATTGCAGATCATTGGATCTGTCTTTAAACACCTAACTATTCTGAGTGAGGTCTATTAGTGATATGCCTTGCATGCATCTGACATTTTAAGATTCTTGCTGCTTTTCAAAGTGTGGGCACTAAAGATGTCTTCCTACTCTTGAGAATTGACTTCATACATAACAGGAGCTTATGGTGGATTCGCTCCCATTGTGGGAATTGTCCATGAATATCTGGGGGCAAGAATTGGCTCAGATAAAGAATCCATCATGAGCTGTCTCCTGTAAAGAGTGAGATTTGTGCATTAGAACTAGGTGATGCTGAGTTTAATTCCTAGTCTCTTTTGTAATTCTAAACCATTTGACGAGGCTCTACCTAATGTGAGCAGACTGATTAGGAAATGTATTCATCTCATGACCTTGTCAACTCATTTATGGCTCTTAAAAAAGTAACTCACCTGGAACTCAAACCTGCCTAAGAATTTAGATTGTGACTATATTCTCTCTTTGTCTATAAAAGTACATTTTGCTTTGGATAAAATATCTTGGGGGGGGGGATTTTGTTTTGATGTGATTGATCAAATTCTATGTTATATCCACAGCCACAGTCACAAATTGCTCTTACCATAAATTCATATTTTATTTTGTTTGAAAGAACATGGAGATTGAGTTGAAACCAATAAATACAGTTACGTAAGCAGGTATGACTGACAGCGTATTGATGTCCGATAGTGAACAGTGTTAGAATTGTCAATATGTTTTCTTTGATTTCTGACCTGTTAAAACTTAGCTCTGAGAACCCATTAGGCTGGATAAAATTAATATTAATAGGCAGCCACTACTGTTATACAACCATAAATGAGCAATTACTCTCATTTTTGTTTGAAAGTGGACTATACCCGATGACCTTATCACTTATGACAAAATTGCTCGCCTAGATTTGTGTAATCTGAAATTTGGGTCTTGTTTAAGAAACCATACTTTTAAATTTCATGTGATGTGGAGATATCTTGCATGTCTCTTGGATTTCTTGTTATCACAAATTAAAATAACAGATTTCTTTCACATAAAAAACTATTAAAAAAACAAAATGTTGGCTACAACACTGTCAGATCTCTATTTGTGCACAGACTCATTCATTCATTCTTCCCAAAAACTATTTATGGAAGACCAACTGTGAATAAGAAAGACATAGTCATTGATTTTATGAATATTATGTCCTGGGGGGTAAAGGGAATAAAAGAACAAAGAAGCAGACAAATAAACAAGAAAAGAGCATTAGATAGTGGCAACTGTTAGAGAAAAATTAAAATCCACTGTGTTAGATATTCATTGGTGGCTCTTTTAGACATAGCTGTCAGACAGGGTCTTTCTGAAAAGGAGGCTTTAGCCTGAGAGAGAACCATGAGAGAACTTTGCAGAACTCTGTGCAGACCATTGTGCTCTAGAAGGTACTGCTAGTTCTAGGACACAAACGTGTGAAAGAACTTGACAGACATGAGGAAGAGAAAGAAAGCTCATATTGTTTGTCATTGGTGGGGAGAAAAACAACAGAAGGTCAGTTCATTTCTAGAAAAAAGCATGTCCAGATGTCACTGGGCTGTGTAAGGCACCTGGACTTTATTTTAAATGTAAAAAGAAGTAATTGGACTGCTTTAAATAATAGATTGATATTTTTCATTTACTTTGGAGAGATCATTACAATTGATGCATTATAAAAAATTCTACTCATTTTTGTGGAATTTTTTAATAATTTCAAGAAACATCTCCCATCTGATTCTTTGAGAAGCTGGCATGAACTTTGAAAGTTAATAAGGATCTTCATACAGATATTCATCTATTTTTTATTGACAACTTCTTTCCAGAAATATTTGGTAATGTTAGTTTTATATGGCAAATATCAATAGTAAGGAACAAAATAGAACTCAGTATTTTTGTTTGATCATCTATAAATCTAAGACCAGATAAATTACAGAGAAGTAATTAAATATTTTCTTGCCTTGTACAATCTAAAAAAATACCATTTTCTGTTGCTGATTATCAAAATGGTCATATTATCAAAATGTTAGTAGTTTGGTGTCACATAAAAATATCTTAACTGATGGCAGGATTGTGTAAGGGTGTTTTACTTTGGGAGTATCCTTTAGATTTCAATAAGTTCAGGTTAAAAAGACAATAAAGTAGAAATAACAATAAACAGGATTCATTAGACATGCACTACACTTCGTGAGATGATACAGTGAATATCATTAGATAATCCATTTCTTTTCTGATTGGCCATTTAATGGTAGAACCATGGCTTGATTATCACGGGGATATGCCATATTAACAAAAATTGAGGCATACTAATATAGTGTAAAGAATACTGGTTTGAGATTTAGGAAGTCTTAATCTGCCTATTTAACTAGAGAGTTGAGCAAACAACACAATGTGTGTGGAATTAGTTTCCTAATCTGTCAAATGAAAGGATTACAGTAGGCAGTAAATCCAAAGTGCTGGTCCAGGGAAAAGCATCAGGCTGGCTTCATCAGAATCATTTAGATAATTTTTAAATACCTTTGGTTCCCAGATTCCACACTCAGAAATATTTATTGTGTCCAGAGTGGGACAGACATTTTAAAAAATAACCCTGTGTGATTCTGATGTGTCCTATGTTTGCTTAGACGTTGAAGTATATGACCACCAAAATATTCTCCTTTTAAAAAAAACAACACTTTGAATTCTGTGTTTCTCTAAACTACTTGCAGGAATCTTTACATTACAAATTAGGCGGTATTTACAGATTTGGTCCTCAGGCTCTTAGGAATTTTTTCTTTGTAAGTAAACTCATGCTCCTTCTATAGTTTTAGCAGCGTCCTGTGCAGATCTTTTTACAAATATCTCAAAACATTAAAAGTTCATTTGGAAAATGGCCTTAAAATTTGCATTTTAGACTAGCAATTTTCTTCTACAATTTGATCCTAAGTTGTGTTCAAAAGTTTATGTATAAAGATGTTCTTCACAGAGTATTTTGTAATAGAAATTAATTTAAAACATCCCAAGTATCCAAAAACAAGACAGTGATTAAACGAATTTTGGTATAACAATAAAATATTAAACTCTGCAAGGATTAAAATTTCTGTTCTAGAACGATATTTATTGACATGGAAAAATACTCACTACATGTTGATATATTGCTTTTTAAAAGAAACAAATTACCAAATAGTATTATCCTAATGTTTGTAAACAAAAGGTGAAAAATAAAATCTTGCATGTGCAAGGAAAAAAACAAAACCTACTAATACAAAATACCCTAATATTAAGTTGTTATTTATATCTCTAAAGAGATGGAATTATGAAAGATTATTTTGTGTTTTGTTTTGTTTAGACTGACATGTTTTTTTTCAAAATATGTATTTATTACTTTGTACTAATTTAAAAATTATCCACAGCAAGTGTGTAAAAAGGGATGGGGAGACCATGGCACGAAGGCAGGTTTATTCTCCGCTTGAGGTCTAAAGATGCATTCAAGGCATTATGTAACTGATGTTAGAGCTTCAAGGTATAGGAGATAAGCTTGTCAAAAAAAAAAAAAAAAGACTAGAGTAGTAAAGCTCACAGTCAGATTCTCGTATGTGTGCGGGTGCTTGAGGTCTAAAGATGCATTCAAGGCATTATGTAACTGACGTTAGAGCTTCAAGGTATAGGAGATAAGCTTGTCAAAAAAAAAAAAAAAAAGACTAGAGTAGTAAAGCTCACAGTCAGATTCTCGTATGTGTGCGGGCTTCTTTATTTTTCTACTGTCAACTTGAAGATATGCATAGTTAATATTCAGTGTGGACCTGTTTTAGCCATGCATCACTTCGCTAGTGAAAAAACATTGTGAAGCTGTTTCATTCCTGGCCATTTTTTATCAATAATTCTTTATTTTGCCCCAGTTTTTTGTTGTAACTAATGCAATTATACTTGAAGTGCTCAAAATTAAATGCTTAATTATATTCAGCTTCAATTACGGTTATTAATTGTTCCAAACTTATTAACATGACACTTGAAGAGCACCAGTTACATAAAAATTATAAAAATTGTAGGAGGCAGTACTTTGAGCATGACACTCGCATGAGCTAGCAATCTGGATGAATTTTCTTTTATTAATTTGATTAAGTTTCACAGCTTTTGGAATTCATATCAGACACCCAGAGTCTAGACCCAACACTTATTTTTTAAACAAGGACAATAGAACCCCAAAAAAGTAAATGAAATATTACAAGAAGGAGTAGTTCTCACTCCAAATGAATATATATATTGATATATATAATGATATATATATATATCATTATTTTGAAATTATTTGTCTTCTGTTCATTTTGGATTCATCGTCAGCTCCTGATTATCCTTGCCAATGATAGCTTTAAATCTCAAGGAAAATATTTTGCAATAAAATATATACATACGTCCCAAGTCCCAAGAAAATTATGAGTTCGATTTTAGAGTGTAAATATCTCTGTTTAAATTGATGCTTTGTAGGTTCCTGTTGTGATGTGTGGATGTATTCAGTTCCTTTGCCCTGGATGCTTTCCCACTGGACTGGGCATTAAAAAGCAAGTTCTTTAAACTCTTTACTTCCATCATCTCCACCCATCTTGCTCCTTCAATATGCTGATTTATAAAATAAATAAAAATAAAATTTATGAAATGGTTGAACAGCAGCACTTGCCCTCAAGAAATCACAGAACTATTTTTAAGATTGAATTACATGTGGCATTTGAAACTCCTTTATAAATGTCAAAAGCCTTAACTAATTTCACTCCATATCCAAATTGTGTAGAAATTTTTTTAGATCTGAGATTGGCAAGTTAGGTCACTTGGGAGAGCTAGTAACAGCAAGGTCACGGTTTCATATCCCCATACTGGCCAACAGCAAAAAATGATAAAACAAAAAACAAAGAAAGAGTTGAACTGGCAAGTCATGTTAGACAATGCTTAAGAAAACATTCCATGAATTATGGCAATTTCCAAAAAATGCCTGAGCAATTGTGATACCTGTTATTGAAATAAATTTTTTAAAAAAAGAAGTTTTTTAGATCTTGGGAATTAAATAACTTTATAAATACAGTATTTGGAAAAGATTGTAGAGTTGTAGGTTTGAATTACTTTAAGACAAATTCTTTTAGTAATATGGGAATGATGACTTATCTAAGCAGAGGTATAGATGACAAAAGAAAATGTTCAGTAAATGGCTTAGAAAGTATGCTCATATTTCTTCACAAATTGCATACCCCAAAATTACATCCCAACCTCAACTGAAAATATAGATATACTTTTTCCTAAAAATTTTATCATAAAAGAACATGCCATAATGCTATTCTTTCAAAATTAATCATTTCAACTCAATGCTTTACATATATTAAAAAGTGTTCATTTATATATGTCATTTTCCAATAAGCATAAAATATTAGAATATTATTGCCTCTGCTATTTTAATGCACTTCAGGTAGATTCTTTACAGAAATTGTAAATGATCCATTAAAAAAATAAAGACATTATTCTGTCAAGATGATTAAATGTACATTTTTCCTAATCTTCTAGTCGAACCATTGAATCTTCCAGTGATGTATACTTAAAATCATGTAAGTTATGAATATACTTTCATAGTAGGTGTAGCTAACTTCACCTGACTAATGAAGAGAGATTTGTATCTCTTTTATCATGTAGACGTTAATGAACTTTCAGTCTCACACAGCAGAGTTACTCATTCATCTTTTTGAAAAAAAGATTAATTATTGTTTAAGTTGCCTCCTAAGTATTACTATATTGTATAATAGTAGAAATCTCACATTTTCTATTACAAAAATACATATATGAAGTAGACTTATGGAAAATATAATTCGAGTGGAGTCAAAGTTTGCATTGAGTATTAAATACAGTGTTCAGAGGCCTTAATGTATGTGATGATAAAGATTTCCTATGAACCTTGGGTTATGTGTTCTAAAAATTTGGGGCAAGGAAAACAATTGCATGAACGTTGCAGACCCAAAGAGGACTAATGCACAGCTTTGTCTTCCTGTGGCTCTATTATGTCAAACCTATGGTGCCCCTGATCTTGACTTGGTTGTCTCTGCTCCCTAAGCTGTGGGAACTCCCTAGAGTTCTGCTGTTCAGCACTGTATGGCTCTGTAGGCTGAAAGCCCATCACTCAGACCAGTTTCAAGGTAGATAGGTGTTGTTTGTTCTTTTAAAATGAGTTTTATAGGGTTGCATTGTATTATTTGGTAGTCACTGGGTAAATATAGCAGAAATACAACTTCAATTGGCTTAAGATTAAAAAAAAAAGAGGAGGGGCTTTTGTTATAAAGCTTAATAGGGTGTTTCACTGATCCAATAACAGGACAGAAGCTGACCCTAATACCATGATTCAGACCCTATCCAGTCTTTTTTGTCTCTCCCATATCTATTCCTCAGTGTTTTTGGTTCTTTCTCTCTCTCTCTCTCTTCCTTGTCCCTCCCCCAGTCTGGCCTTCTTATGTATCTTGTCGTTCATCCTACAGAGTGTCCCTCAAATAAAAAGGATTCACTAACCATCCATACACCAATCCATTGGGACATGTAAAAACATGGCCATTTGGCGGGAACTATAGAATAGGAATCCCTAAAAGAAAAGGAGTCCTTTGAAACTAGACAATATTTGTGCAGCAAACGGATGATATATATTTCTTTCAAAAATTGATATCCCAGTAGAATATTAGTATGCTCTCTTACTTCACCCTCATCCCAAAACCCTAAGTGTAAAAGAGAAGTTATATTAATTTAAAAAGTACAGGTGATGTCATAAATATAGATATACATATAGATTGTGTCCATAACCCACTGTAGTAATCTACTAAGTCTCATTGTCAATATGAAGATTTAAGTATAGAGATTGGTACCTATTTGTAGAGCTAGGGCTGGTTCTGGAGCTCACAGACCCCTCAAGCCCATTGTCCAGACTGGGTCACAAACCCTTCACATGCAGTTCTATGAGCTGGGTAACTGGAAGAAAGGTCCTTGGAGCCCTGGTTGAAGAAAGAGTAGTCTTTATTTCTGCACACACATGTCTAGGAGCTAGGCAGCCCAAAGAGAAACTCAGAAACTCAACTGCTACTGGCAAAGTCCAAAGAAAAACTGAGCAGCTGCCAGCAAAGTTAACATGCTCTCTTTTTAGATGTGAGCTCTGCCAGCCAGCAGTTGAGGGCTGCTGCTCCACACAACTCTCTGGAACACACAATAGCAACAAAACTAAAAAGATATGTTGGCACACATGTGCACTAACTACATCCACACACACAAAATTTGTTACAAAGAATGTGCTGCACCATACCCCACTGGACCTGAGACGAGGGAGACTGATTAAACTATTCTATTTTTCCCACACTATTTAGTGTCTTTTAATCTTGCTGATCCCCAGTGGGTTATCTTTTACCAATACTCTGTCAGAAGAATATGAATATTGCCGGAGGATTTTCAAAGTGGGAAGCACATTCAAAGTAATAAAGGGATGGAAGATTTTTCCAGAAAGCTTTTTTGTTTTAATTGAAACATTGTTTTCAATATAAGGGAAGGTAAACAATTGCAATTAAGAGTGAATTGGTTTTCAAAGTAGATTCTGTTCTCTCTTCATGTCATCTTTATTGGTATATTCTCAAATTTTCTTTATGTCATTTGGAAACAACTGCTGTTCAAAAACTGTATCTTAATACACAAGAATTTACTATATAAAACTTTTCTTTAATGCTTTTAAAGCATTTCTTTCCTATAAATATATTTTTCTTTATTTTAAGCTGGTGATGAGACAGAATGGTGATATGTCCATTTGCTTCATGTGATATGCACATTGTTCTATGGGAAAATGTGGTCTACCTCTAATTTTATTTTCATTTCCTAAATAAGAAGACCCATTAAAAAGCAGACATCTGGTGTAGAGAGCACTTAAAGCTGTAGCTCCCAAGGAGAGCTTCTTTCCTCTTTAAATATGTATGAACTGTTGTTTTGGTAATCTACTTCACCCTGTCAAAATAGAATCAAATAGAATGTATGTGTGACCTCTTCCCCTGCTACCCTGGGAAAATGAGTTCCAAGATCATTGAGGTGTACAATATTCTGAAGGCTTCACTTTCTGTTTTATTCACCATCAAAGCTCTCACAGTTACAGAAGCTGAAAGTTTAGCTGAATCTACTTTATTAATAGCTACACTGTTTTACTTATAAAGAATGGCTCTATGAGCTTTGAACCATAAAGAATGAATTTGGACTTTCAAAAACTACACATTGAAACGAGTTTCAGAATATCTCGTCCTTAATTGAAATTTCATATCCAATAGGACTCAAGGTTTTTTTTTTTTTTAAATGCTACCCTTTTTTTTTTTTTTTAAATGCTACCCTTTTTTTTTTTTTTTAAATGCTACCCTTTTTTTTTTTTTTTAAATGCTACCCTTTTTTTTTTTTTTTAAATGCTACCCTTTTTTTTTTTTTTTAAATGCTACCCTTTTTTTTTTTTTTTAAATGCTACCCTTTTTTTTTTTTTTTAAATGCTACCCTTTTTTTTTTTTTTTAAATGCTACCCTTTTTTTTTTTTTTTAAAATCTCTTTTGGCTTTTTTGTGATTCTAGAACCAGACTATAGGTCATTCCATAAAAAAGCATAAGTGTTCCAATGAAGGCTCAAGTTTATAAAAAAACAGTTATCTTAACAACTCTAAGTACAGAATACTCATATTTAATGGATACTGAGACTAAATATTGTTAACTCACTTTCCTAAGAGAAGGAAAAAAAACTAAACTAGGCATTTGTGCTAACAACATTTTTTTTCAGGTGATTCACATTTAAGGTCAGTTTGCTTCCTTGAGGTTTAGACCCACATTCCCCAAGACTGAGTCTTCCAGAATACTAATTTTTCCATACCCATCCACCGTGTCCCATGCAAAAGGGTCACACGGTCAAATGCTACAAACCCTGCCTTCTCCTGTAGATTCATGATTGAAATCTTCATATTACGCTCTCTGCCAAAGCTTGTAGTAAAGATATCTGTTATACTGTTGTCCAACTGAGTCGCCCAAGTATATGTAACCCCTGAGCATTAAAAAAAAATACGCATTTTGGGAAACTGACTTAGACTATGTTTATATGCAGATCATATTTAAAGGTCAGTATAACCGTTTTTGACCAGAGAAGAGAAAAACTACATGTTGTTTTCTTTCTAGTTTTGCTTTTTTTTTTTTTTTAACTTCAATGTAAGTATACTAATCTGATTTTGTTAGCTTGGAATTTTATTTTATTTTTGTTCTATGAATAGCTTGGTTTTCCAAAACCTGTATATATATGAGATCCTCTTTGTTGTTCAAATATTTTAAGGGAGGGAAATGTATACTTTTTCTGTTAGAATCTGTTTACAAGTTATATCCCTCTAAATTTGTATGAATGAGGCTGTGCCACTTCTATGGTTTAAGATATTCTGTTATACTTAGAGTAGTTCTAACCAATGGCCTTAAAAGTAGCAGCACTCTGACTGCTAACTGTAAACCATATTCTCTAACACTGTTAATGTGTTTTCAACCAACGTGATGCCTGTGGGAAGACAGCTCCTTCATTGAGAAAAGTAAAGGAGTTTTGAACCCTGGCAGAAATTTCTGAATCTGTTCACCGTGTTCTACCAACTCACAAGCAGCGAAAGTGGTTTTTCACAAATGGCAAATGTCTGAATATCAGAGTTGAAAAACTGCCTAATTAAGTGTAAAACAGTATTTATACGATGCTTGTGGAAAAGATATCTGGCTAATTTAAGATGACAAATGGCATTCTTTGCTTATGTATTTACAAACATATTCTTATTGCCTAAGAAAATGCACTTAATAAAATAGAGGATAACATTTAATATTCTTTGGACTTATGGTTTTGTAATGCTTCAGTGCTATCACAATGGATATTAATGGTCATCATATCTACTACTGTATTATTGCGTAAAATCTATATTAATCCTGGGGCTTATTATAAAATTTGTTTTATTGTTTAATTGTTTGGGGGGGGATATTTTGTTTGTTTGTTTAACTAAACTCCTTGTGTGAGTTTATTTACCAACTATAGATACCTTTCTTCTAAAACAATGAAAAGGTTATGGTCAGGGAATGTGTAGGAGAATCATAATGGTTTGAACTTCTTAGCCATTTGGATTATAAATACGATGCACTTGATGTTATTAGACATTTATTTCTCTCTAGGGAAGATTTCTGATAGTGGACTACAAGATTGATGAATATTATTGGTGTTAAAGTTTCCATCAAATATGAAAAAAGGTTTAAATTTTAGCCACAGATTTAATATAAATAGCCTAAGTTATCATTATAGGGTATGTTTTATTTTGAAAATTTTCAAACATATACAAAATTAAAGAAAATAGCACAATGATCTGATACATAATTATGACCTACATTCAACCATAAGTAACATTTTGCCACAATTTCTTCATCTATGTCTCCTTTTCTTCACACTGAGGTATGTTTAAACATTTTATTTTACTCCTAGATACTTCAGTATGGATCTCACAAAATATATATGAGCTTCTTCTTACAAAATTAATGTAATTTATTGTAGCCATTTTATTTTTTTTAATAGAAGGTATAAAATAATTGTGGCTACTAGGCCCATGTGATTTCATTGTATTGAAAACAAAGAATAGATTTTTTTTTACAAGGATACTTGCTCCTATTTTGCTTTCATTAATAGGTTCTGATTCAGCCGATTTTGCATAATACATTATGATGAAAAGCCTCTTTTTGTTCTTTCTAATAGTTTCTGGATTCCATTGGTCAAAGGAAACTCATTTTCAACAATATGCTGGAGCTTCGTGAAGTCTTGCTATATTTTTTCCTCTTGTTCTTGAAAGTGCAATTTCTTTAATATACTTGCAGCCATGCGTTTACTAGGCAACCTATTTTATATATTCTATAATAAATTAAATAGAACTCGGTGAGGGTCATTTTTGATTAACCTGATTTAAAATAAAGTGATTTACTAAAGAGATAGAGGGAGAAATACTATGTGCTTCTAAATCAATTATGAGTGTATTCATCGTCAAGCAATTATGTGTAATAGTGTATTAAAATGCACTTAATAGTGTAAAAAAATGACTCTTTCATTGAAATTGAATTAACGCTTGTGAGCTTATAATAGCATTAAAAGCTATAAACATTTAAGCAAAATCCTTTATTTTCAGCCAGAAATAGAATGTCTATGTATGACTTCATGCTACGGAAATTTTATCACAGGAAGATGTTCAATTTAGGACAGCATAGTTTAGATTTTAGAAAGAAATGTCTTCATTAGATTGATGTCATGAGACTCAGTTAAAGATATGGTATCACACATCAGTATTGTCCTTATCATCTGGAAAATTACTGGAATGAAAATTTGGAGGTACAGTTCTACGCTCCCATTATGTGCAAGAAATAATACAACATGAATGTTTCTTTGTTTTAGAAATGTTATACTCACCAAAACATTAGGTATGTTTAAGTTACAAACAACAAACAAATTCAGTTAAGGCTATTTTGACTGAAATCCTTTATATTTTCTTAAAAAACAAACAAGCAAGCAAAGAGCAAGAAATTACTACACTAGCAAAACAAGATGTCCCTATTAGGACAGGTGTAAATGAACATTTACTTCTTCCTTGATGCCCTCACTGAAATGAGCTTAGAAGGAAGGGACAATGTAAGATCAGCCGCAGGAAATCTGCTCTGCTCCTACGCATCTATATTGTCTTTTTATATTGTCTTGACTGACAACGACAAGATTACTCAGTTGAAAACTAATCTTGTTGACTAAGTTGATTTTTCTTAAACAGCTTGAATTGTGATGTTAATGTCAATGTAGCTTTATTCAACAAAATTTTGACCTTTTTATACAATGCAAAAAGTTGCATCTTAAAAGTAAATCTTTTTTTAAATAAAAAGGCTTTTAGGCTTATAATTTTTTTAAGCAGTGGAAAACATAGGTCATGAATTTCTTTTTTGTGGTCCACAAAAAGTAATCTTTCTTATTAAAGTATTCTAACTGCCCCAAAATATAAGAAAAAAAGTAAAATCAGGAAATATTGACTAAAAATGACATATCAGGTAATCATTATTCTCAGTTAAAAAATATCTTTAAAATATTTGTATAAGATTCAGATATCATTATACAGCTTTGTCAATGCACCATAATACCTCTGATTCCATTTAGGGTTGTCAAGAAAAGTACTTTCAAGTAGATTACTTTTCTCACACAAATAAGTTTGAACAAGGGTTTTCAAAAGGTAAAAACTGGAAAAAAACAACTGATGCTGTGATTCATTTTGACTACCAAATAGGACTCTGGTAAAATAATTAAAATTTGATTTCTTTCAAGTGCTGTTAAATACCTGGTCAAAGCCCATTTCCTTTCTTTCTTTCTTTCTTTCTTTCTTTCTTTCTTTCTTTCTTTCTTTCTTTCTTTCTTTCTTTCTTTCTTTCTTTCTTTCTTTCTTTCTTTCT